>NC_056732.1:587652962-587757962 GCF_019279795.1 Protopterus annectens
CTTTCCACTAAGTTTTACAAAAGCAAGCACATACTAAAGATGTAATTTCACTGCTGCAAAGGATGCAGGTTTGAGTTTGACTAGATAGCATCTCAGGCTAATGCTAAACCAGTCATTCAACTAATAGTCTCTGGGTAGGGGAGGGGAAGTTCAAAACAACAAACTGTAAATTCTAAGCAGTTCCTATCATAAACATCCAACAGTGAAGTTTGTGAAATCTAACCTGCAGTATGCACACAACTTGTCTGAAAATTCTGACTCTGTGTGAATATGTGACTTACACTACACTAAAAGGTAAACAAAATAGTCTGGTAAACAACTGATTTTAGAAACAAAATAATGTCTCTTTATAAGAATTGCATTACTGCTGTGCTTTCTAGAGTAGCAGCAGCAGTCTGGTCGTAAAATGTCTGAAAGGCTACTTTTCTGAATGGATAAAATGCACAGATTACACCAATGAATGGCTCACATGGAAAGCTGTTGTCAGTAGAGCTGCAATTTGAGATGGAATGTGGCTAACTCCTTTGAAGCTTCCTGCAGGCACACTTCCCCTACCCCCCTCAGCCACAGGTGAGCATGCTCAGAAAGGCAAAGTTGAAAAGTAAACAAAGGCTGAATCAAAACAAAAAATCCCTGGGATTGTCCCTTTAAACCACCACTAACCAATATTTTGAAAGTGAAGTACAGTCTTCGCCCCAATATAATGATATACTGCTGAATATAGGCTCACAAGTTTTAAATGGTCAGAGAATGACATGTCTGTTCAAGAAGGAATTTCTTTTGCAAAATTTCTTCTAAAATATTCAAGAGAAAACAAGCAGAACATGGAGTTATATTCTACAATATTCTTCATGTCAGAATTATATATATTTTGTCAAAGGTTCAGGAAATTTATTAAGTATAAGCTTGTAAATCATATCTACAAGTTTCAAATGTTTGTTTTTAATCACGGCATCTTTAATTTTAAAGTTCAGATTTCTATTTATTGATATACCTAGATCCTTCATGGATTTGAAAGGACTGATTATTGATTTTTTTTCTAATAGCATTAAATAAGGCCTTGCAGTGACATAATATACCCCATTGTATTTGTTGTGGTTCAAATTAAGACAATGGTCTCTTAAGATGTTGTGACTTGATTTAGGCAACTATAAAGCACGACAAAGTTATCCTCACTTGAAATTATTGTACCAGTTTTGATACTGTCTGCCTATGCAGATATCTAATGTTGAGATAAAGTAAGAAAAAAGGTGAAGACAATGTTAAAAAATGGTCCTACATAAATACCTGATCCAATTGTTTTCTGTCTCAGAAAAATTCAAGAATGTGTACTCTCTGATGTCTGTCTAACATCCAGAATTTAATCCAATGTTTTATGAATGCACTGAGTCATAAGGAATTCAAACTATGAATATTTAAACTATGGATAGTCTTTTATCTTGTACAATTTAAAAAAATCAAGCAGGAAAAAGGTGAGCCCCACTCATGAAGCCATGTTGGTTAATGTCTAGAGTAGCTTCATAATAATTTTCACCCTCAAAAATGACAAGAAAGCATTTCTAAAAACAAAGCTAGATGTCAAGCTAATTGGTAATTTTTTATTCTATTATGGTTCCATTCAATTTCTGAAGGACCTTTGGTTTATGTATAGGGACCACATTTGCCACTTTTCATATTGTAGCAGCAATGCCTTGCTTCAATAGCATGTTAAACAAAGAATTAAGAGTATGAATTAAAGACTTATCAACACACAGATAAATTGTCCTAGAATGTTGTCAGATTGCATAATGCTACTAGGCTTAACTTTCGCCAAAGATGAGAGAACCATCTCTGTAGTAATGACAGGACATCTGAAATCACATGTTTCAAGTGGTCTAATAATACCCGATTGCAACAGAAAGATCATAGCCTTAAAAGCAATTGCCTACACGATGGGCTAATTCACAATGACTGCTTATTGCTAACTATAATTTTTGATTGTGCAAGGCATAGAGCACACAAAATGTTCACTGTCTGATGTTTATATCATGTTGTTACAGGCTTATATAATCTCTGCATTGAGTGAATCCAATGACATACAAACTGTCTGCAGTCAATCAGAAACAAAAATAAGCCGAATACTGACACTCTTTGGTATGAGTCAGGTTAATATATTTTATCTGAGAAAATAAAATCAACAAAAAACAATGCATTTTGAAATATTTTAGTTTAACCTCTTCTATCTTTTAGGAATGGTCCAACTGCTTTTTCTCAGTGATAATACTTCCTTATATTTCCCTGAATCATCTGACTGAATAACCTCATATCTTCAAATTGTGTTCTTTTGTTCCTGCATATTAGAGATCACTTATTTTTGTTTGTGTTGTACTCTTTATGTTTTTTTAAAGTATGTCAGTCTTCAAATATTGTGTCTTCATTGCCTCCTTTATGAGGGTTGTATATATTTGGCTCTTCTGGTTTTTCTAATATTAAACTCTTTCAGTCTAACTCTTTATATGGCATTTAGTCCACTTAATGAACCATGGCATCAGAACCACATCTTACAAAGATAAGATTTGTCATACCTCACACAGTAATCCAGATACTTTTTTTGCACTTTTGCACACAGCCTATAAAGAAGGTTAACAACATGTTGCCTGCTAGTAGTTGTGTCCCTTCTTGCTCATTTCAATATTTGACAAACTTTTATTTGCTGCTTTGTCTCCTGTGCCTGCATGACTTGTTGAAATTCTGCAGCCTGTCTGTCACAGATGACCCAGGTTGAATTAATGGGCTATGTTCTAGAGATCCAAGCAGGGAGGGAAGATAGTGAGTGACTGAGACAATCTCATCCATCCATCCTTACATCCAGGGAGCAGGGAAGGAGCTTATTTAATTTCAGTTGTAGGCCTGCCAGACTGGGAAAGACACAGTACTTTGATTCAATGCAGTGGGACTCACATGTGCAAGCCTGGCAAAACATATCAGTATAAAGACTCACTACAGTACACTTACTTGGAGGCAGTGAATGACTGCTAGAGATCATAAACCTCCTTTTTTCTAGATAATGGCCTTAGTCTCTAGCTCCCACCTCACTTTCCTTTCATCTTCCAGCATCAGAAGCAGAGGACAATGAAAGGGCCAATTTAGCATAATGCTAAGGAGTGGGGAACAGGACAGGAGTCAAAAGGAATGACAAGAATGACTGAAAAACAAAATCAACAGCAGCCTGTTATCTAAAAAAAAAGTAGATTATATAGTAATGTACAGAACTGTATGCTGTCTCAACTAAGCTCCATCACAAAGATGTAATATGCACAAATTATATACTTGCATTATGTAAAGCTGATATGCAGGCAGTTAACAAAGACTAACAAAATAAAATGTGACAAGCAAGAGGCTGAAATCCAGGTTACTTTGGTATTAAGCGCCTGAGGTCAGGAGAGACATGAACCTACTCTGAACTGTGGCACAATTTATGAACAGCCTTCACTGAATGTCCTCCTTCAGAGCTGGCTACAATTATCACTTCTGCCTGCCTACTCTAAAATCCTAAAGTGAATGATTTATGTTGACAAAAGGTGACTAGCCCACTTCTGGAAACATCATTTTGCATAGATGGCCTCACCATTTTAAACAAACCCCCGGATTCTCGATGCCCTGCATGGCGTGCATGATTAGTGCAAGAGCCCTAGCAGGCAATATGTCTGCCGTGCGATCCAGGAACAGCCTGCAGGAGCATGCATGAGAGCTCCTGCACTAATCATGCACGAACTAAGCCCTGGCATGCAAATCACCTCATTTGCAGGAGAAATTCATGCAAATGAGGTGATTTTGCAATCCAGGAAGCTTGCAATAGTCCGTGCAAGACAAGTGCTATCTGCAGAAATGTACTCAGTTAGTAACCGAGTACATTTCTCCAAAATCCGAAACAGAGCTATGACGGCTCCAAATAAAGGCTGCATATCATTGAGGAAGCATGCCAATGGCCAAGTATAAGGCCATTGACATTGCAAACAATAAAAAAAAAATTAAAAAAACAACTTTTAATTTTTTTTCGCCGATCTTGGCTGTTTAAGTATAGGGCAGCGGCATGCAAACGGGATTGGGGGGAAATAATAAAAAAAACTAAAAATAAGCATTCTAACTAAAATCAGTATTCTGCCATGCAAGTCAATGGCAGGCAGAAGACAACCTGGACAGTGAGTAATGGTTGCCAAGAGGGGAGGCTCAGTGTGAGACATGTAACAATGCATTAGCAGGCAATCCTATGCAAATGAGGGGAAGAATAGTTAATCCCAGTTTTCCCCAGCATGTGAGGCAGGTCCCAACAGTGTAAGAGTATGAATAGCTGGGTGCAAGACTAAGATATAGGTGACATCATGGGGGGTATCAGGTGTAAGCAGATTGTAGCCCTGTGGCTTGGGATTGCTCCTAGCTTAGCATAGCTAAGCTAGGGGGTGTGTCTAAATCTGCCTAGCACTCTTCACAAAGCCTAAGCAGGTGTGTGCGCGCACTGGGTTCTAAAGAAAATAAAAAAAGTAAACCAGGAAATAGCAGCTCTGTGCAGATTTGAGCACTCTGTTTGCACAGTGCGACCCTGGCCTTAAACAGGAAGGTAATTGTAAGGGAAAACAGCAGTAGGAAGGTAATCAAGGAGAACTAGCTTAGCTGGCAGGTGAAATGTATCAGAATCAGCCAATTACACAGGCAGCAGACCAGCCCAGCCCAGAACACTACTATAAACTAAGCAAACACCTTCCCCTCTGGTTTTTCCCACACTCTACACCACCAGTGTATACAAGCGGGGACATTTTAACAAACAAACCTACAAAATGAGAAGGGCTGCAGCAGGCAACATAGAACAACATGTGCAAGAGGCTGAGGGTGGTGAGGATGTGAATGCTGCCAAGCAACCCACAGTGAGGAGACGGAGAAGAGTGTACAGACCCAGGGTAACCTACCAGGGGCTACATGAGCTGGAGATAGTGGAGCACTAGAGGGTGGACAGAGACCGCTTACAGCAAATTGTTGAGTTGTGCCCGCCACACCTTACACAATAAACTGACCGAGGGGAACCTATCCCAGTGGATACCAAGGTATGTGTAGGCCTAGGTATACTAGCCACAGGTACCTCCCAAAGCACAACTGGGAATATCATGGGGATCTCACAGGCATCAGCATTCAGAGTATTCTACCAGTTCCTGGATGCCATGTCAGCACATGCTAGTGAGCACTTATATTTCCTCAACACACGTGAGGTGATGACCAGCAATATGCATCTCTTCCACCAAATAGCAGAATACCCTGGGGTCATGGGTGCTATAGACTGCATGCACATATGCATCAAAGCACCACCCAGTGAGCAGAGTAGGGCCTACATCAACCACAGGGGCACCCCTCCATCAACTGCCAGGTCATATGTGATGCTCTGGGCATTATAATGAATGTTTGTGCTGGCTGCCCTGGAAGCTATGACAATTCACACATATGGCATCTGATGCAGCTGTACCAGAGATTTGGCAGTGTGGACATCCCCTACGGTCACCTAGTGGGGGATGCTGGGTACACACTGGAGCTGTGGCTGATGACACCCATCAGAAATGCACATACACACTGAACAACAATGCCATAATGAGGCACACGTACAGGCCAGACATATAATAGAGCATGTGTTTGGGATGCTCAGGTCATGGTTCCAGTGTCTGGACACATCCGGTGGAGCCTTGCAGTATTCCGCAGCTACATGTATCCAAATTGTTATGGTATGTGCTATGCTACACAATATGATCCTGTGGAAACAGCTGCAGCAGAAACAGCATGGGGCAGGGCCACACAGCCCCCACCAATGCCAAGGCCTGCACAGACACAGAGTGACTTGGGAGGAGGAACAACTTGAGCCTGCCCCAGTAGGCAGAAGGAGGAGTATCCAGTATGCCCTGTACTTGGCAAAGAAACAATGCATAGCGCATACACCGACACAGTAGGGACCCAGGGAATGACACCTCTCTCTGACTCACACATACAGTAAATGAGATGCCAAACATGACACTACCTGTGCTCAACCATGTATAGGGAGTGTACTATGTGCATCCAACATAGGCAACCCTCCAGCACCATCCACAAGTCTGGAACATCCTCAAGGTAAGTCAATCAACCTACCAATTGCCAAATGGAGTAGAATGTGTTGTTATCTGCAGCTATGGTATGGATGTGAGCATGCAAGGGAATTGGGTGGCCGAATGTTATGGCAGCAGACAGTAGACACCCATAGTGGCACCTTGACATCTGTAACACATACTGGAGTCACCATAGTAGCCAGTACTACACAGGGTGACAAAATCCACTGCAGGAAATGGGCTGAGCAACGTGTATCCATAAGACCCACACATGCAAGTCAGGAAGGTTCACATACCCAGCAACAGTCTGAACCAGCAGGACAGGTGTAGGCAAACCCAAACAGAGCCTGTGCCATGGCCCCAGAATGATGGCTATGGTTAACCTCTCCCCAGGCCTACAAAGACAGACCACAGCAGGTCTGACAGTGGGATGTTAGTTCTGAAGGGTAGGAAGTCAGACAATAATATGTAGGGCAATAAAAGCCATGATATGTAGTAAACTGGTATGCCTCTAGTCAGCATGATAGTTAGCAATACAGAATGAAATGGAGTATGTGACATACCAGTTCAGTCATAGCAAATGTGTACAAGTGTCACATGCACCCCCCCACATCCTACATAGTAATGTAATAACAGTCAGGTGTGCCCCCCAACTCTGTGTAGAAATGCAGAAATAGTCAGGTGTGTCCCCCCCCATCTTACATAGTAATGTAATAACAGTCAGGTGTGCCCCCAACACTCCTGTGTAGAAATGTAGAAACAGTCAGATGTGCCCCCCACTATGCAGAAATGTAGTAACAGTCAAAGCCAAATGATCAATAGATACCCTGCAAAGACAGTATGCTACCTGTCGGTGTACAACGCAAAGGTCAGCACTGCAGCAAAAGCTACCTGGACACGATCCACACATTCAATACAGACGGCCATACTGGGCATGCTCCCACACTTAGAAGGCAATGTCAGTCAACAACATACTGAAAGGTCATACTGGGCTTGCTCACACACTTAGAGAAATGAAGGCAATGTCAGTCAACAACATACTGAAAGGTCATACTGGCCATGCTCACACACTTAAACACATGAAGGCCATGACTGCAAACACCAGTGGACCAGACATATCAGGCAGTTGCAGTTGTTAATGCGGACACACATCAGTATGCACCACTCATGCCTTGCACACACAGTGGATAGGAATACAGACATATATATCAGGACAACACACTATAATAAGCCAAAGGTAGATGTACATAGATGTGTGGAAGAGGGTTACCATGACAAGGAGCCCTCCAGGTCTGTCGCACCCACCACACAGCCAGAGGGCCCCACACACATGAGGTGCAGATGTCACTCACTGCAAATACTAGCCACCAGTATCTGTCAGCATTATAGACTATGTGGTGCACATGCCAGCTGTGCAACATGACTGCACAAGGAAGTAGTCATCTAGCAGCTGTATACACGTACCTGTGACAGATGACCCATGTGTGCCTGCATGTGGCGTGTCAACCCCTAGATAAATGGGTTATGGCCCATGCACACACCGCTCTCCCCATAGCCCTACTATGACAAGCCTGCTGAGGTCAACCAATGTGAAATACACCTGTGGGAGAATAGTGACCCAATAATCTCTGTAGTGTGTCCTGTAACTGCATGTTGCTGTAGTGTGATAAAGTACTTAAATAAGAGTTCTAACCCCAGACTTGGCAACTGTGAGTGTGTGTGTCTGACTGTGCAGAGAGCAATCCTTTTTAGGGTACTCACACTCCTTACAATTCATATATTTAACTTTGCCAAGGCTGCTGATGTCACCAACCTAGAAAAACACCTCTGGGAAAGTTGCAATCTAGTAATCTCTGTAGCACATCCTGTAACTGCATACTGCTGTAGTGTGTGATAAAGTGCTTAGACAGGAGTTCTGCCCACAGACTTGGCAATTATGTGTGTTTGTGTGTGTGTCTGACTCTGTAGAGAGCAATGGTTTTTAGGATACTCACACACCTTACAATTCATATACTCAACTTTGGCAAGGCTACTGATGTCATCCAATGTGATATACACCTTTGGGGAAGGAGTACTCCAGTGATCTCTGTGGCACGTGCTATGACTGTGTAGTGCTGTAGTGTAATAAACTAGTTAGGTAGGAGCTCTATCCCCAGACATTATAAGTGTGAATGTTTGTGTGTGTTCCTTTGTCAGTGTAGGGAGCAATGTTTTTGAGGCTATTCACAGGCACTACAGCCTCCAATGCCCTACTTTGTTGACATGTCTGCGGACATCATCAACTGTGAAATACACCTTTGGGGTAAAAATATCCCAGTAATCTCCATGGTGTGTGCTATAACTGCATAATGCTGTAGTGTAATAAACTAATTAGGTAGGGGTTTTATTCCCAGATATTGTTAGTGTGAATGTTTGTGATTGATACTTCGTCAGAGTAGAGAACAATGTTTTTGAGGTCATTCACAGGCACTGCAACCTCCATCACCCTACTTTGGCATGTCTGCTGACATCATCAACTGTGAAATATATCTTTGGAGTAAAAATACCCCAGTAATCTCAATGGCGCGTGCTATAACTTCGTAATGCTGTAGTGTAATAAACTAATTAGGTAGGAGCTTTATTCCCAGACATTGTAAGTGTGAATGTTTGTGTGTGTTCCTTTGTCAGAATAGGGAACAATGTTTTGGAGGCCATTCACATGCACTACAACCTTCATCGCCCTACTTTGGCATGTCTGCTAACATCATCAACTGTGAATAACACCGTTGGGGTAAAAACATTGCAGTAAACTCTGTGGCATGTGCTGTAACTGTATAATGCTGTAGTATGCTAAAGTAGTTATGTAGGTGTTCTAACCCCAGACATGGCAAGTTTGTGTTTGTTTCTGACTGTGTAGAGAGCAATGCTTTTTAGGGTACTCTCACTCCTTACAATTCATATACTCAACTGGGAAGGTTGTAGCCCAGTAATCTCAATAGCATGTCCTATAACTGTGTACTGCTGTAGTATGATAAAGTACTTAGATAGGAGTTCTAACCCCAAATTTGGCAACTGTGAGTTTGTGTGCATGTCTGACTGTGTAGAAAACAATGCTTTTTAGGGTACTCACATTCCTTACAATTCATATACTCAACTTTGCCAAGGCTGATGTCACCAACCTAGAAATACACCTCTGGGAAGGTTATAGCCCAGTCATCTCTGTAACGCATCCGGTAACTGCGTACTGCTGGAGTGTGGCAGTTCTGGATATTTTGTGTGTGTTCTAATGTCTATATATGGAACAATGCAGTATAGGCTAGTCACATGCAGTACATTTGAAATGCCCTACTTTGGTAATCCTACTGATATCATCCATTGTGAAATACACCTTTGGGGAAGGAGTTCTCTAGTATGCCCTGTGGTGCGTCCTATAACAGCTCCATGTTGTAGTGTGATACAGACCTTGATCAGGGGTTCTATACCCACACATGTCAGTTATGGATGTTTTGTGTGTGTCTCACTGTCTGTGTAGGGTGCAATGCATTTTAGGCTACTCACTTACAGTACATTTGACATGCCCTACTTTGGTAATCCTGCTGATGTCATCCATTGTGAAATACACCTTTGGGGAAGGAATACTCCAGTAATGTTTGTGGCACGTACTATAACTGCATAATGCTGCAGTGTAATAAAATAGTTAGGTAGGGGGTTCTACTCCAAAACATGACAGGTGTGTGTGTGTGTGTGTGTGTGTGTGTGTGTGTGTGTGTGTGTGTGTGTGTGTGTGTGTGTGTGTGTTTGTAACTCATATCCTGTGTAGAGGTGGTTATGAGTGTGTGACACCTGTGGCCAATGTGGAACAGGTTTTGCATATTTCATATATGGTGGCTCTACTATATATCACAATGTCAACCATACTGGGATAACAGATGTAAAATAGCTGAGAGGCTGGGGTGCAAAGTCATACCCATACATGTGACATCAAGGCCAGGCAATGACAGTTAGCAACCCCAGTACTACCTAGATCACACACTCTCTACCCATGTGTCATACCACACATGCCTAGGCAACAGCCAATATGTGGGTAGTACACTGCATATTGGCCACCGATAGTGACTATGGAGTGATAGCAGTGGGCTACAGAGGGCATGCCACCTTGCTCATCTGTCCAATATGCACATACATGCAGACAGTGCACCTCCCCCATGTTCCCCAATGGACACCTGCACCAGCTCTGGTGCCTTCACATGTGACCCACAATGGATATACCATGCCTGACAACATGCCCTGTATGGACAGATGCCACTGACACCAGGGAATGCTGTTAGCATGCTATCAATGTAGGTGCAGGGTAAACCTGCTGCCCATTACCAGTTCTTGCCACAGGTGGACAAGACTGGCACATCTGATGATAATTCGTGTTCACAACATGGGCCAGACACCCCAGGTACAGTTCCGTATGTCACTGTACATGCATGTGGGAGTTGTACACATCCTAGACACCATCCATGTCAAGGACTAAGGAACACATACATGGCAGGCGATGCACAGCATTGGCCACACACAATAGTCACCCAGGTGACTGGATGGGAGATACAATACCCATCTGTGTGGGCAAATGCAGAAACTACAGCCCTGAGCCACAATGCAGACCATTGTCATGTGGCTTGATGCCAAGGTATACCCATCACCTACCCTTGTGTACCCTGCTGGCACAGTTGACCACCACACACTCATGCAGACATGCACCCATGCATGTCAGTACTAGCACCCAGAGTGTTTGTGTGTGTGTGTGTGTTGTATGGTGTGTATGGCCACATCCACACTCACGACAATCCCAATGGGCATACCGAAGCATGTTGTCCAATGTCTGACATCTCCTCATACTCTTTGCCCTTACGACCTCTGTATGACCCATGTGGTGCATGTGATACCTGCACAGTGATGTGCTGTAGCAATCCCACCACTGATGAGTTGTACTCCTGGCCCTGCCAAGTGTGTCAATGTGTGTGCATCCCTGTGAGACTGTGGCTGTGTTGATGCTGGCACCTGTTCATGCAGACAGGCATGTGTACGTCACCTATCTTATATGTACCATATCCCTGTTGCAGATGTCACTCACCATCACATATATGTCCTGAGTTCTCCACAACAGGTAACCCATGTGGCACATCCAATAACTGCATCTAGCTGTGATAGCATTACATAGTTGTCGGGGATTTGATACCCTATGCTGGTAGGTGTGTGACACAAACATGCTACAGTTTTACTCTCCCACCCCTCCCTGACAGATATTTGCCTTTGTCTGCCTCTCCCACCCCCTCTCTGGTGGATGTGGAGACCCACACCTGCAATGCTTAGGCAGCAGCATCTGTATTTTAAGTGATGCTCATGATCAGCTGATGGCCTCTGCACGAATTGCAGCCCTCTCCTAGCTGATTGCATGTGGGACAGCTGTGGTAACATTCCCATAGCCAATTGCATGGAAACATACTCAAATATCTAGGAACATCATGGAGGTGTTGGCCATTTTCATTCACTGTGAACAGGAACTAGATCTGTTGTTTGACAAACAGCATCTCAGATGGAATGGGGATTTACCACTAACAACATACACTGTGGAAAGAGGGCAACAAACAGGAGGGGATGTGCCTGAGCTGTCTACAGACTGTAAGTGTTGCTATACTGCATTTGGAGTAATGTTGGTTTAACAGTGTTTGTCTGGATATGGATGTCCTACATGTTGCAATACCTGCCATGTCAGTGCCATGGTTATGAGAAATCCCCTTCTGCAGGGTCATCTGCAGACTGGCCAGTGTTGTGCCTTTGGTTTCATGTGTTAGCCATGGAGAATCTATCAGTGGACTGCAGAAGGTAGTGTGAGGATTGCAGTCTGTAGATGGTGAAGGCAGTGACAGTTACTGACTTCATATCCCTCATAGGATATATGTAGCAACAAACCCTGTTACAACAGTAAATGTATGAGGGTATCACAGCAACATGTCAATACTGGCCCTGTGTATGTGCTTCCAGCCACACCTCTGTCAACCTTTGTACATATGTCATGCATGAAGTGGTGCATATGTACCATACACCATAATTAGTGTCATCATATCTAATAACAAGCCAGTGATATATCAGACTGCTACACATGTTATGTACAGTAGGGGTTATATTTCATGACATAACCTGGACATTCTGTGGATGATTGTACAGTACTGAGGTCTGTGTACTTATGGTGAATGTCGGCAGTGTGAGTATTGTTAATATGTATTTTAGCCTGTGCACAGACTGTGGTAGATGTCATTGTTCTAGCTCCCCTCCTATCTGATGTTACATGCTGCCCCACTGCATGGTACTGTATTGGCGTACATGTTCGTACGGCCATACACACATGTATATATGCATATATATACATATATATATATATATATATATATATATATATATATATATATATATACATGTCATATATAGATATGTTGTATCTGTTTACAGATTAATATATTTACACACATACAGCTAGATGATGATATAAATTCTCTATACTGTTGCATTACTGGACTAGTTGATATGTTTGTGAAAACATTACGGTTATACATATCTGTCATGGCTTAGTGGTAAATCACTTTGTGTATGGTTTGCAGGGTCCTTGGTTCGAGACTTGCAAGAGGTGTTTGTTTTGTTGCTGGGCAGAACACGGCCTGTTAGATACAGACAGCTTAAAGCAATTTCTGACAGTTGTAAGCAGGTCTGCATGGCAGTAAGCACTGCCTACACAAGTTAAGCAATATAGAAGCTAACTGACTGTACGTTACTGTAACCGGAAGTTGGCTGTGCTTAGCTCCATGCAAACCTGCGCAAAACCGCTTACAACTGCTTTAAAGTGCCTTAATCACTCTGTATCCAATGGCCCGTGTTCTGCCCAGCAACAAAATGAACAGCTCCTGCAAGGCTCAAAACCAGGACCCTGCACATCATACACAAAGGGCTTTACCACTAAGCCATGGCATATATACATAATCATGATGTTTTCACAAACATATCATCCAGCCCAGGTATTCAACACTATGTGGAATGTATTCCACCATGTAGATGTATGTGTGTGTGTGTGTGTGTGTGTGTGTGTGTGTGTGTGTGTGTGTATATTTATATTTAAATGGATATAACATATCTATATATGTAGATATAGATATAGGAATATATACATATATGTATGCCAATATATACATATATACAGATATGCATACATCTATAGATATATATGTACACATCCATATGTCCACATATATACAGCAATAAATATATATATATATATATATATATATATATATATATATATATATATATATGTAAGCATATATATGGTTCAGGGTCTATGTTAAATATTTGAACATCCAAAATGTCGAACATCATATGGTCAAGACCAAATGTTCGACATTTGGATGTTTGAATATCAAAAAAAAAAAAAGAAAAAAAGAAAAACACACTTTAACAGTGTGAAGAGGGAGGCAAGCCCCCCTGCACCCTCCACGTGGGGGGCTGTGCCCCCACCCACTCTACTTATATATACCAACTCCGAGACCGCACTTCAGTGCAGAAAAGGAAAATCCTCCCTCTCTGCACCATACAGCACTGTTGAAAGTCAATCTTTGAACACTTGCAATTTCGGACGTTTGCTCTCGACCATGTAGCATTTGAAACTGTGAGCATTTGAAGAATTGACATAGATCCAATGGTTCATCTTTCAAAGGGAGAAAATCATTTCTTCAAAAGCTGGAAGGTTGAAAGTAGGTTTTCAGCATTGCACAATATTGGAATAGATGCATTGAATGTGCAATGAGCGAATGTCACTATGCATTCGCTCACTGCAGATTTGGCATTTTGTGTGCAGATTGCACTATAGCGGGGATCAGGAAAATGTCCCTTTCCCCACTGTAGTGTGATCTTGGAGTTACAATATTAAAGTAAGGGGGTGTGGGGGGCACAGCCCCCTTGATGGGGGGTGCAGGGGGGCTTTCCCCCCTGCATTACGATATGTATTCCAACTTGTAGTTTGGAATCAGTGAATCTTCTTTTTGATTTGCTGAGTTTTGAACTTCAGTGCAATTCAAAATGACTGATTCGTCCCTTCGGTTCACAGAAAGGGCCATGCGGAGAAATGATAGTCTCCCTTTCAAAGGTAAACCCATATATATCAATATAGGTATATATGGACATACATCTGTAGATGAAATTGGGAACATAACCAAAACATATATGTCCACATGCACCATTACTGTGTTTGAGAGACCCAAACAACATACGTCTGGCACGGATAGGTATCCTCCCCCTACAGCCAAACACATCTGGCCTGCAATACACTACCAACCCTAGCAGATCCCATATCCAGGACCCTACATGACAAGGGCAGTACATGTTAACAGTACTCCATCCCACCTGTAGGATGTCAGGCTGGCATTACTAACATATCATGCAGTACAGTCAAGTGACGTGTCATGCTTGGGGGAAACCCCTGGGCAGGCACAGTAAGTAGCTGGGATCCCTCATATGATCCAACAGGCCTACACCTGACAATGGATTCACCAATGTTGGCAAGGGCAACCACAAATCCACCATGTCAGCTGGGAACTACCACCCAGTAGCTTGATGAGCCTGGTCTGCAAAGACATGGAACATATCAACAATGAACCCATGGCCAATGTCACTGGGAATCTTTAAACCCTAGACCCCGCCAATGTTGGACTTGTCAAAGGCAGAGAATACAACCTGAACCTGGTATACCTCCTTGACCCAATCATGACAGTTGTAGATGAGGGTTAGGAGGTGCACACAGCCTATGTAGATCATAGCAGGCTTTTGTACACCATCCCACAAGTAGGAATGTGTGTAGATGTTAAGGGATCTACCTCCATTCACAGAATGCCAACATTCCACAGGTGCCATCCCATGGACATACAGTCCTTCAAAGGTAATAGATGTGTTAATGCCCTCCTCCACACTGTAGAGGTGTGCAGTAATACTGGGGTTGCTATAACTCACTGGGTGTGGCTGTTGTGGACACATCCACCATCATTGCAGTTACTGTTGCATCTATCCTCTTACATAGCTGTCTGTAATACTGTACAGTGTATGTTATCAGGTTGGTTAATTGTTGTTTACACCATTCACAGTAGTAGAGCACATCACACCCTTCTAAGGATAGGCTATGCCACCGGCATTGGCTCACCCATGTTACTGAGGTGGGGAATGCAGTAGAGTGGGGAAAGGGACATACACCCTGCTGTTGGCATGTTCAATGCCATTCAAATAGCAGACTGCATATATACCAATGTGTGGTTGTGCCTATCCTGTCTTGGTGGGATTACATGGGCAACAGATATGTTACCTGCATGGGGACATATCTCCATGTGTACAGTCTTGTATCTGTACTGCATCCAAACCAAAGGCTGTGTGTGTTGTACCAAACCATGTCATGTGTACCAGCCACTGTACTTACTGGTGTCCACTGTAGAAGGCCTGCTGACACCACTACATCCATCAGCCATGTGGCACATGGACAACCAACCCACAATCAGAATAGATAATGGTGAAAACAATACAGCATTGCTAATTACGGCTATAGTGCATCATGCCTGCACAGCTACACCTTTCAGGATGTTAGCATTTCACTTTACTGCTGACAACATGCTACACAGCATTCCATTCCTATACTGTTGTACAGTCATCCTGTGCATCAGCACCATGTTAGCCTGCCCCTGCATCGATGTTACAGATGACAGGATGTGGCACAGGTATCATCATATGCACAGAGTGTGTTGTTGGTTTGCCAGAGGCCTAGGCTGAGCCATACAATTGACAAAGTGTATGTGTGTGTGTGAGGGGGCTGAGTAGTGTTATGGGCCAATGTTGATGTTGTGTGTAGCTCTCAACTGTGGACCTATTCATATGATAGCCAGAGGATTGGCTGTTAGGTTTTGTCTGTGCACCACACAGGTATTGTCCCAGATATATCAGTAGCATACTGTCTGGTGAGTGCTATCAGTACATGTCTACATCCATTTGTATTTCGATGTCGTATTCCTACATAAGGGTATGTTGCAACAAATCTTGTAACACCAGCAATTTCCAGGGTGTGTAACAGAAATAATGCAAATATGGCCCTATGTTCCTGCCTCTGTCCTCCACATATATGCCAGTCTTTGTCCTGCTGTGATACAGACAGGCGTTGTTAGGTAATGACCTATCATTATTTACTGCTAGCATTACTGCTATCTTCCCAGTCATGTCATGGATTCCCACACCAACTGTTGGGCAAAGTCCATATATATGGGGGCAACAGCTGGACAACACATATGTGCCCTTGTACATTCTAGAGGTCAGTGTGTGGTACACAGTGTTCCTTGCCCTTGTACAGCCATTTATGGGGGGGGGGCAGTTCAATGCCATTAACCTAGGCTGTGACACCTTTTCAGGGATATAAGTGTTAAGACAAGGGTCATTCAGTCAGTGTGATAGTGAAATGTTAGGTTAAGCAATGTTATGTATGAAATACTGTGACATTACCATAAGTGCTACATTTCCCCCTAGGGCTTGACTACAGGGTGTAATTGGAGGCTGCTGAGCTACATCTGTAATTGTTGATTGTTACTTATTTTGAAGGCAAATCCTGTATCTACTGTTGTAATAACTGAAGGCCTTGTCCTGGACAGCATAGTACGGTATATATCCACATTGCTTGCATCTACTGCTTTGTGTGGGCCTTGCATTCATCAGTGATTACTTATTTCAAACTTTATGTGGTGTAAGTACTGGCATACATTATTGTATAGTACACAAATAAAGGTTATCTGTGCATGCATACCTGTGTGTTGTGTCATGTCCTTTGAATTGTGAGTGGGTATATGTTTAATGTCAGTATTCTCATTTGTGGGAATGGCTGCCACACTACACATTTCACAGGTGCCAGTTACAGGGCTTATGGCTGAGGGATATACTTTGCACCCAGTACTTCCACACTACTTCTACATATGTATGGCTACTAATAACTTTTGTCTGTGTATATGTGTATATACCTATATATATATATATCTCATATAGCTATATCTATATATATGTATATATATATATATATATATATATATATATATATATATATACATATGAACATATTTATCTATCTATATACAATTGATGTTATATGATTATTTGTGAGTCATACAAATATATATATATATATATATATATATATATATATATATATATATATATATATATATATATATATATATATATATATATATATATATATATATATATATATATATATGTATATCTATATATATATATATATGTATATATATTTATATATATATATATATATATATATATATATATATATATATATATATATATATATATATATATATATATATATATATATACATATATATATATATATATATATATATATATATATATATATATATATATATATATATACATATAGCTGTCTGTCTACATGTACAGATATATATCTGTCCATATGTCCATGCATGTTCTGCTCATATTTTGGCCTGTACCTCATTCTCTTGGCAATTGACATGGATTATCGCAGCATTGAAGTCAGTAACTAGTGCCGACACTTTTGTGTTTCAGACTACATCTTCTTCTACATATGTGTTCTAATACATATAACTGTGTAACTAGCAACATTTTAAGTGCATTAGAGCAGTAGTTGACATATATCCTTATTTGTACCCATATTGTGGCACACTTTGTCCAGACCTCTTGCATTAACAGGTCGTGTGGTATGATAATACTACATTTCCTGTACTGTTGACTGATTGTGCTGGATGATATGTTTGTGAAAACATCAGCGTTATGTATATTGACTATGGTTTAGTGGTAAATCACTTTGTGTATGGAGTGTATGGTCCTAGGTTTGAGTCTTGGAGATGCAGTTTATGTTGTTGCTGGGCAGAACATGGGCCATTGGTTACAGAATAATTAAGGCACTTTAAAGCAGTTGTAAGTGAGTTTGTGTGGAGCTAAGCACTGCTAATTTCCGGTTACAATTTCTTATACTCAGCTTCTAAATTGCTTAACCTGTGTAGGCAGTGCTTACCCCCATGCAAACTGGCTGAAATCCACTTACTGCTGCTTAAAAGTGCCTACTACCGCTTTCCCCTGTGCTAATTTCTTTAAAAGAAAAGAAAAAGGGGTGATTGGAAAGTGGTGAAAAAGGGGCACAAAGAGCTAAAGACAGTAAGCAAGATAGCTAGGGATGTGCATGAAGGGTGTAAGGAAGGTCCATAGCTGCCCATTTCTTCTACAGCAACAGCTGTGCATATGCAATGAATTTGGAGGTACATTTGAACACTACAACCCGTGGGAGAGGGGTGAGGACAACAATAATATGTTGTGATGCCAATTAGACCAGGTTACATGTGTCCAGTGGACATGTGTGCAAAATGGACAGCTATGTATGGGGCATGATTTTTTTTTGGGAACAGCTTGCCCTTTTTTTTGTTTTTTTAAGGTGAGAGTGGGATGTTGGGGAAGAAGAGTAGTTATGCTCGGGGAGGATAAGTTGGGTAGGATGACAGACAAGACAGAATACAAGGGTGGTATATGACACATGTGAGGGGGAAACACCTTGGATGGGGGGGTGTTTGGAAGTCGCAAGCCCATGGGTCCCCAAATGGAAACAGTGGGACTGAGGTCCCCACCTATGGGCAGTCACCACTGCACCTTCACAGCCCCAAAGGTGGCTGTGCTGGGTGCTGTGTAGGAGGGCCGGCTCACCCTCTAATTGCATCACTTGGTCCTCAAGCTGGCGTAGCTGGTCTCAAAACTCTATATCGAGCTCCCTACATACCACGGCCCGGACCTGATGATGGGTGACATGTTCCACTCCACACCCGCTCCCGGGGGGGGGCGAGCCCCATCCCCTGTGGTGGTCCCACCTTATGGTGGGGCAGAGCCAGTGGAGGAGGAGGTCCCAGGCTGGGCCCCAGACATGCTGCTGCCCAGTGCCATGGCTAGCTGAGGTGGGACAGGTGGGTCCGCTGGGACCGGCCTTCCCATACGAGCTATGTTGTAGCAGGTTTATGACAGATATGGATTAGTAATATTCAACAGCATTTGGGATTAGTTATAACAGCATGCATAGGTATTCCCATTAACCCAAAACACCAGACTTAACACAGTTGCAGAGCATGCAGAACACATGCACATATGGAACAACAGTGGCCATTACAACAGCATGCAGGTTTCATTGATGGCAACAAGACTCCAATATGGGTGTATTTTAACATGGCACATGCATAGAAACAAATGTGAATATTTATAAACCATTAGGACATATGTCCCAACATAAGGCTGGTGTGTACACATACTGGTTGAGGTGTGTCATTGTGTTATTTTTGCACACATGGTAGGGGTGAGATAGAGATTCGATTAACAACTAATATATCCTTGTAGTTTTCACAACATTCTTAGTCACTGCACTGATCTGTCCCTTACATGTATTATTACACTACCCAATGGCCTTATATTGTACACTGGTATGTTTATAGATTATTATATATGTGACCTGTGTCTTACATACAGGTGTGACAAGATGCAGGTGTTAATGCAACATATGTTGAGAATTGCTCTCATACACTTTGGGTGAGGTGCTAAAATGACAGGTTTGTTTTCATATACATTCTCTGAGTATGTACACGTCTGAATATCAGTTATATGTCATTAACAGCTGCCTAAATTTCTTGGATCATCAAAGTGATTTTTCAGGGGAACAGGGTACCAGGCTGGTGATGTGGGCCATTTATCTGGACATGCTGGACAGATTGGAACAGTTGTGGGGTATGAATATTACTACAATTTTCTATTTGAACTTTCTAGCATATTCTGTAAAGTTGTTGGGTGTAATTATGCATACAGCTTTCTATCTGAACATTGTAACAAAATCTGTACAGTTGTGGGGTATGATTATGATTACAACTTACTAGCACTCCTGAGATTCAAACCCCTGCTGTGTGTGACAAACTGACAGTTAACATCACAGTACACTGTGCTATTAGGGAATTGATGTGAAGCTTTCTACTGTTTTCTATGTAAGTATCCCTCACTTGTACAATATGACAGACCTCTTGGCACTTCCAACATTGTTATACAGAACTTCATACACATTTTATCTGCATACCACAGTATGGGTAAAACTGCATAATACAACAGTACTATGTATAGTATGCAACAGTTCAACAACATATGACAGAAGAGTAAACAGAAGCACTCCAGGGGTTATACCTTTATTCACAGGATATTACACATCTATTTCTACTGGTACGACACTTTCTAAGTCTCTTATATTTATTTGTTATTGCAGTACATGCTCAGTGATTACTAACCTGCCTCGCAAAGCAGCCTTTGCAACCTAGCATCATGGGCTTGCTGGTTCGCAGCCCACTCATCTGCAGCTGTTAGAGAAATACAGTGATATTTAGCCATACCTATCCATAGTATACACAAGCTAGGTAATTATTAACTACTTAGTAGAATGAGTACTTACTCAGTACTGGGGCATTAAGCATCTGCCAAGACTCCTGGATCCACTTTTCCAGTACATCCCCCTCTGCCGCTTCAGTTCAGCATGGTGGTGCCTGACCTGCTCACCAGTCCGGGGGATACCTGTGGCACCGGTGAAGTCACAGGCAAAACTGTCCCAGGCCTCCATTTTATACTGCGAGCCCTGGTACTGGCCCTGCAGTAGTCTCTGCTCATGATGTTTTACCAGGAGCCATACCATGAATTTTGACTCCTGGATGCCCAAGTGCTGCACTCTAAATTGAGTGCCTTCATCCACACCAGCCATTCTACCTGCATTAGGAAGCTACAACCAGTTATGTGAAGTATTCCCACCTGTAGGGTTTAAATACGGTCAATTACCTGCAGCTATGGGCACATCTGCTTACCTAGGGTTGGCAGTGCTTAAAGAGGTATACCACTAGGCAGATTAAATTGGCT
This sequence comes from Protopterus annectens, assembly GCF_019279795.1. NCBI lineage: Eukaryota > Metazoa > Chordata > Ceratodontiformes > Protopteridae > Protopterus > Protopterus annectens. The sequence goes on from NC_056732.1 coordinate 587,674,070, forward strand.
CTCCTACACATTGCTTACACTTAATGAGTTGAGTTGTGCTGCAGTTAGCATTGCTTAATAGTTAATTAGCACTATATTTGCCTTTTGGCAGTGATTTTTATTCATTACAGGTTATATATGTGTCTGGTATCCGTGATTCATGTGTACAGACACTGTTTGGGGTCCTGCGGACTTCTACACTTTACTACAATAACACCTCAGCTCTATGCTTACTGCTGTGCTTCAGTTCACATATTTATGTTCTGTGGCAGGTTATACAACATCACACTGTACATAGATTCAGTTCACATGTTTGGTTTGATTTTCCTGTGGAGAGGATTAGTTTGCTGATACCTCATTTGTATGTGTTGCTATGATGGCTTAGTGGTTAACTTCTGTGACTGTGGTGTACAGGGTCCTGAGTTCAAGACTTGCAGAAGCTGTTTATTATGTTGCTGGGCAGAACACAGGCCATTGGGTACAGCGAGATTTAGGCACTTTAAAGCAGTTGTAAGCGGGTGTGCACAGGTTTGCGTGGAGCTAAGCAATGATAACTTCCGGTTACAGTTTCTTATACTCAGCTTCTACTTTGCTTAATCTGTGTAAGCAATGCTTACCCCCACGCAAATGTACTTAAACATGCTTACTAGTGCTTATATATGCTTACTACTGCTTATTTGTGCTTAGACCTGCTTACTAGTGCCTTATTCATTATGACACTGACACTTCACATGTGCATTTAATGCAGTACTCCAGTTCACATTTAAATGTTATTTAGTAGGTACAGCAAGAAAATGTAAAACAAATGTTCATATACAGATTTCACATGGAAAATGGTATGTGCTGCAGTGGGAGTCGAACTGGGAATTCCTGCTCGTTAGGCAGATGCTCTGACCACTACACTATTGTGGTGCTGCTTCATTTGCATATATCTTCCTTGTTATCCTCTTCAGCCTTTTACGCTGCTTTAACCATAGCTAAGCAATGGGCACACCTGCGCACCTACGGTTAGCTGTACTTGGAGTTTAGAAAAAATACAGGGGTTTCTTCTTTTTATTTTTATGTCTTGTTGCTGTTGTACACATGGGGGACTGTTGTTGGGGATATGCGGACACCTATGAGCGGTCTCGCTCAGTTATTTACGCTTTCTGCTGTTCTGCTTTGCAGGGGCATGTTTATTCTGAGAGCTCTGCTTTCAGACATGCCCCCTGCACTCGTCCACGCTCTGTGTAGGATTAAGTGTTCAGGCACCCCGCCTTCATTAATATGCATGGTGCACTGCCATCCTCCTCTTAAATGGCTGCTTCCGTGCAGAACTAGACTAGTCCTGCATGGAAGATTAGTGAATCCGGGGGAAAGGATTTTCTAATGAATAGAGCAGCAGAAAAGTGATGTAGCCAGGCCATTTTCATCCTTAGCTTCTGTTGCAAAAACATTGTGTTCAGACAGCACTGATGAAAAGGCTCAGATGTTCATACTTTTCAGAACTGCAAAGTATCTCAATTAGTTTATACCTACAAGTTTACATGAAAGTTTAATATCAGACGTATGTTTGCAATTATCTTTCATATTTTTTTACCAGTTCTGCTTTAACCTCCTTTTATTACATCTGTAATAATTGTTAATACTTTAATACTTCAATATCCTCCCACAGTAAATATATGTTAATGCATACACATATGCACTCAGATGTAGACACACACACACACACACACACACACACACACACACACACACACACACACACACACACACACAAAACACCAAGTGTGTGTGTGTGTGTGTGTGTGTGTGTGTGTGTGTGTGTGTGTGTGTGTGTGGGAGTGTGTATATGCACCTAAGCAAATAAATACTCACCTATCCTTAGGATCTTTTACAAGTTTCCCAAGACTTATCGATAGCAGATTTAATGTGCAACAGCTTTTTTCAATCTTTGTTTTAACTTTTCTCCTGTGCCTGCATAATACCTAGCATGAAACTGTTACCATACCCATTCATTCTTTATCATTGGGGACATAGGGGACTTGATCATGAAGTGACTATTATTCAGGCAGTCATGAGGGATTCTCAGGTTAAAAAGCACTGCATTATAAGTAAAATGACATAGATTAACAGTAATAACAACAAGGATTATAGGGAAATGCTGTGAGAGATGGTGAATACCGGTAGTATTTATGCTATAGATGTAGTGCTAATTAAAAAAGTGAGGTTTGACTGGTTAAAAGCTATATCCAGATTTCACCCCAGATGACAATATACTAAAGCCAGTGTAAATAAATTATCAAATTATATATTAATGCAATAATTTAAAAAAAGTCTGGAATGTATGTCTCAGAATATATAGAATTATGCAATTATAATAAAACAGAATAGCAGTATAGGGGCATCATGAATGTAGACTTGCCACCAACAATTAAGGAAATTTAAATAATGTTCAAATAATAACATGTCTCACTGGAAATGTAAATAATGTAATTATGTTTCTTTATAAGAGCAATACAGAATTTACTAAAAGGGAATATATTTGACCAAGTTCAAATAGGCCAATAGCAGGGTATTAATTAATGCATGCTAAATTTAAGATCTGTTTCTAGAAGTTCACAGTCTTGACAAATGCATACCATACTACTGAAACCTATCATTATTTTGTATTAGAGAAACTGGACTATAATTTAAAAAAATCGGGCAATTACAAACCACTTATTTATGGCAAAATTCTCAGCTTCTTTTTTGAAGAACCAGGAACAAAGCCAAAAATAAAGAGGGGTGGGCAAAGGTACAAAGTCAAGGACAATGGAAATATCACTATAATTCACTTAAAAATGATATAACATTACAAGAATCTACAGGGCATGCAATCCAGAAGACCACTGAGGACTTAGCTCAATTTACCAATTGCACCAGAACAGTGCCTGAGTGATACAGTAGGCAAATGAAGGCTGTGAGAATCAAACTCTAGACTACAGGAAGCAGTTCATTAACAGCCCCTAGCTTTAATCCTGTGGATTAACTGCCAGAAATGTTTTGCATCAAATATATTTTCTGAACAGTAAGAAGTATGAAATTCTAATATTTGCTGTTATTGACTGGCTGTAATCCTTAGTCATTTACCAAAGATCAACAATTTTACAAGGGCAGAACAAAAACATGTGATAAAATTAGGGACATTCTGCAAAATCAGGGGTAGGTACGAAGTATGATTTACAAAGACACTTGTATCTCCTGATGGCATACCTCTCAACTATTATGATTTACACATAGTGCTATGATTTTGGTCTTTACATATAACCTTCCTCCTCTTAGATTTACTGATGTTCCTTATGAAGTCATACAAGTTTGTGGGTACATATCTTATTATTTAAATAAACTAGGTCTACACAGAGATCCCTTACTATCAACAATTTAAGTTTGAATATATACAGACCTTATATTGTGAACAATAAGAAAGTGCTCCTCTTTCTGACCATCTGCTGTGGTGTTTGCAGGCCTGCGCTATGATTTTTAATGCCCAGAGGCTGAGGAATATGCCTGATAGGCAGCATTTGAATACAGGATTAGACTGGAGCACAGTGACTCCTGATCTGGCTGTGACTCACTCTTTCTCTCATTAGCACTTGCATAGCTGGCCTTAGGCATAGGCCAACTAGGCGTCCACCTAGGGCGCCGCTCTAGCAGGGGAACCTTTCCAGTAAACTGGATGGTGTAAACAGACCAGGATGGTGACACCAGGTGCTGTGTGTGTGTGTGTGGGTGGGGGGTGTGCTGCAGAGCCCTTTGGCCTAGGGCACCACTTGACCTAAGGCCGACCCTGAACACTTGACATTTGGCTTCACAGCTGGCAAGTTCCTCAGAAAAAAAAGAGCAGACTCTACCAACATTAATTATCTGTGGTTTCTGAACATTCCATTGAAAAAAAGTTGTCTTGAAGAGGCATGTTTATTTTTTCTGTTATTCATTTTTTAACCAAGCCCACTGGACATGAGTGTCCCTTTTCATGGATAACCTAGGAGCACTTTCTGGTTAAATGACTTGCTCAGAGTCATACAGCTGACTGTAGGAGGATAGAATGCAATTGCATCTCATTAACAGCTTTGGCATATTGAAAGTTACAGTTTACTTTAGTGTTATGATAGGCAGGACACAATAATATAACCTGCCATGAGCTGTTACAAACTCTAAACTGATTACACTAAGTAAGAGTTGTGGAAGGTAAAGTTTTGGCATGGTGGGATCATGAATCTTACCCCACTACTTTGTAATGTCTGTATCTTCTGTATTTTAATGTTTAACATAGGAAAACTAACAAATTATATTACCTGTAGGAGCACTAGAGCTTATACAATGTAGGTACAGAACAGTAAAGTACCAATTTCTTTCAGTTTTTGTTCTTCTGCCTGCTTTCAAATTAGTTTATGCCGTCTGACATCAAAGGAATACAGTACTATAAACTATTCAAGTATCTTTCTGGTGCTGAAGAGAGAATGCAGCTGGTGGCCTATCTGAGTTCAGACATGCTACATGTGTGAAAATGTGAAACAGGTTATGTTTTTTAGGGAGATTAAGTGAATGGATAAGATAATATTCAGTGAAGCATCTTTGTGTAATCTACCCTTCTATAATTTCTCATCATTCATTCATCTTGGCAATGTGTTTTCTCAACACTGATATTCATATATAGCATCAAAAGAAAAGTCACTAAAGAAGAATCTATAGGGCCTGGTGTCAGAACTAAGCTTGACAACATGCTAGAAGGTGCTATTTTGATTCAGCTGTGCATTTTTTGATAAATTCATCATTTCTACTGAGCCCTGTGCTTTCTAATGTGGCTGCTACTGCAGCATTTCCATTTGCAGTAGAAGACCAACAGCAGTGCAGACCATTCTAATGACCAAGCCTGCCATTACTGCAGTGTTTTTTAACACTTTAATTTATTTCTCAAGCAAATGCTCATAAGTTTTATTTCACTCTTGTACTCCACAGAACCACCACCAAGTTTTGGCTGCAGTTCCTCAGTTTTTGGCTCAAGTGGTTTCCTTCCTGTGCTTGATCTTGACCACCGTAAGTCCTGGTGATGTACGATAGTTGTGTATGCCTTATTTTTTTATAATGTAATTCTGTCATACTGTTAATTGCTGTAAAGCAGTACACTCAATCATGACCCCCCTTTGCTACCTTGCAGACAGAGCCCAGGGAACCAAAATATAACATCCATATCACAAGGAAACAATCCAGAAGGGATCCAAGTCTTGCTCCCTAGTAGACACCTCAACTTAATACCTGGATATTTAGTGCTATTACTTTAATGTATGTTATAAAACATGTTAGTTTAATATTATTTTAGAATATTTTATATATCTAATCCAATGGTTCCATGGACATCACCACTCCCCCATCCACTTCTTTATACTCTTTTGTTATCCTCTATCTAAACGTAACATCCAAATCACAAGGAAGCAATCCAGGAGGGATCCAAGTCTTGCTTCCTAGAGGACACCTCAACTTAATACCTGGATATTTAGTGCTATTACTTTAATCTATGTTATAAAACATGTTAGTTTAATATTATATTTTATATATCTAACCAAATGGTTGCTCATATATCACCACTCCCCCATTCACTTCTTTATACTCTTTTATTATCCTCTATCTCATCCTGAATCCTTTCTTGCCTTTCTAGTTTCTATCCCTACTTTCTACCTTCTTCTTTGACCTACTTTAGCCTCTATCTTCTCAGCCTACTCCTCCACTACACCTTCTTGTCTGGCTCTCCTGGTATTTCAATTCAAAGCACTTAACTGATTTATGAGTGTTCTTAGCCAGGAAGGAGACAGTCCAATGCACCAGTCATCAGAAAGGAGAGGTTGATGGTCAGTCGCCTATCAGGTGCCAGGATTCGTCACATCATACAGACACTCAGGTGCTTGCACCATAAGTACATATATGACACTTTCTAGTATATGTAGGTGTAAATGAATTAAGATATATTTCCTTGGACTATATGAAAGCAGACATGATGGAGGACTCAGAATATGTATATGAGATAGTTATGAACCCAGACTTGATCAGCAAGTTACCATCATCAAGGATGATGCTGAAATACAAACAAAAGATTATTGATGTCAACAATTAGTTTAGCTTCTGGTGTCATTCAATGAGGGTCCAATATATATCTGCCTAGGAGGAGACTGTAAAGAGTCCTAACTGCCTTGCCAGGGGTGGCCTGCACCAATCTCTGCAAAGCTTTTGTATATTGTCTAAAACTTAGTCTATACCATAGTGCCTTTTTAGGCAAAGTCAGTTCTCAAAATATTCCAACTTAACAAAACAGAATCAGAACAGCCTAAATGCATTGCTGCTCAATGTAAGGAGCCATAACAAAAAACTACAGTCCCTACAAGCGCTACTTACTCTGGAAAACATTTGTACATGCATTGTCAAGAAGACCTAGTTCAAGACCAAGAGTACCCCATCAGTTCGTAGTGTCTATGCCTACTAAATGTTCAGGCCCACCACACTAGATGGAGGCACTAAAGACAGCTATTGCAGTGGAGCTCTTTCACATCCAGCTTTACCCCTTAACATATCATGGCTAACTATAGAACCTACTGTATGTCCCATCAGCCCATAACTCCTGCTTAACTGATATGGAGACCCTATGCCTTAAGCCAAACACCATTCTCTTAGGGGACTTCAACTACCCCTCTATTAACTGGGAGACATATATTTCCTTATACATGTATGCCTAGAGATTTCTATACTTCAATACAAACCTTCTGGACTATTTAGTCCAGACCCCAACTAGGGGTGATAAAAATCCTTGTCTTAGTCCTCACCAATAATAGAGAGCTCTGCTCCCTACCAATTATAACTCCTGCCCTGGTCAAATCAGACCACAAATCAGTCACATTCACATCCACCTTAAGCATCTTCCAAACTCTCAGTATTAGTCAACACTGATGTAGCGTTGTCGCCTCACAGTAAGACGTCCCGTTCGATTCTCAGTTAGAGCGTCTTCTGTGTAAAGACATGCATGAATGGGCATTCCTTCGTTGAAGGTTGTGTGTCAGGCTTGGCAAGTCGGCACGTAAAAATCTACTGCCAATCATTAGCGGACCGGAGTTCCACTGTGGCGACCCCTAACTGGGAAAAGCCGAAAGACACAACAACAACAGGTTAACACTGATGTACTGAAACTGAGTGATAACCTGACTAAATTCGACTTTGCCTTCCAATTCAATAACCCTATTGCTTGTGTGGAATTCTTTACTGCCAAATTATATGCACGTGTGAATAGCTGCATAGATGCATGCATCTCCTTCCAAAGCAAATGCAATGCCAGATTTAAAAAAACTAATCTCTTATGGTAAAACCGTAATAAAAACAAGCTTAATAATAAAGGGGGAAAAAACTCATTGCACACAAAAATAAACGTAACTCTCAAGATCCAAAAAAAAAAAGAAAGAAAATCTCTTGCTAAACTTAACAGGCAACTCTGATCAAGTCAACTATAGCCAAATATGAGGTAAAAAAGAGCCACCCAGGCAAAGGACAAGTATAAAGACTTCTATGTAAGAAAGCTCAGAAACAATAGCCAGCACTGTACAGAGCTAATAGCAAATGATATCACATATTCTTACTCTGAGGAAGTATCTACTAGCAGAAAAATGTAGCTCTACCTTTATCCCTCTCACCCATTCTATATTCACAGACCTCATATCTGCATCTACTCCTACCATTCACCCATGAACAAGCCAGATAATAAACATGGTAATTATATATTGCCACCTAATAAGAATAACTGAGGTCATACCATAGATGATTTGAAGGGACACATGCGCGAGGCATAAGACAAAGCATATAGGAGCTTCATCCATTGGTAAGAACAGGAGGGCAGTCCTGGGGTTAATTTTCTGCTTCCCGTCTATAGACCCAAGATCCACTTGAACAGGGGCAGGGATGAACATTGTTTTATGTGGATGGAGAGTCTGTTCTGGACAGCGGTGTCCTCTGTGAGATATACCTGCCTCTCCAAATCATTCTGTTGATGTTGCAGAAGAGGTTTATATTCCTAGACTGACCATGTATTTCTGATGCCATTTGACTTGCTGATGTGCAGTAAATCCATCAGTATTGAGTTGGAGTATGCCTTGTATGCCAGACACAGGCACCTCTTAGCAGTTTGTTGGATACTGAGTATGGTGACAGGGCTTTGAGTCAGACCATGTAAGAAATGTTGTTTAGGCCTTGATTCCTTTTAGTAAGGTATCTCTGTGGGCATTCCAGTTGTTTCATGTGTCTGGACAGATACATGCCAATGGGGACATTATATTCAAATATTAGGCTAATGATTGCTGAGTAAAGGGGAACAATATCATCTCTAGACCTAGACACAATTCCTTTGTTTATAAGCTATGCGATATAGATGGACTTTCTTAAAAAAATAGATACACGGTGGTTAAAAATGACATCACTGTCCACATAGGTTTCCAAATCCCAAACAACTGGGTTAACTCTCAGGGGTGTATTGTTAATGTGGTAGTTCCTTGGGGTAGATGACTTCCCAAAGGATACAATAATGGCTTTTTTTGGCATTTAGTTTCAGTTCATGATTTTGGCGGCAGTTATTAATTTCAGACAAAACGTCCAGCAGGATGGCAAAGTGATTTGGGAATTCAATGACTGTTCCTAGCTTGCAGTCATCTGCAAACTTAGCAGGCCAGAACCCTATTTATTTGCTTTTACATCAGAGAAGTAGATAAACATAACCTGCTTGACATCTTTAAAAAGGTTGCCAAAACAATGGATGACGGCAAATCAGTGCAGACGACATATGCAGACCTCACAAAAGTGTTCAACACAATTCCACATTCAGGTAGCATACATAAACTATCCCAGCTAAATGTTAATCCTTATATAACTCAGTGGGTAGCAAATCGACTCACAAATAGAATCCAGGAAATTAGGGTGAGCAGATCAAAAGACCTGTTACTAGCAGAGTACCCAGGGTCTACAACTATACAAGGGGGCAGATCAATAGCGTATGTGTTTATAGCATTAAGAGCTGCACAAATATTTTAAGCTCAGAAAAGGAGATGCTTGCCAGACTCTTTTTTTTTTCAAAAATTCCTTGGTTATATCTGTGCTATAGTGCCATACAATAATAAATCATTCCAAAGCATCTTCAAAAAATCATTACACGAAGCATCAGCACATCATCAAAAAGCATGATGGTCTTTGCAGAGACATAAATTGCAAGTTTAATATAAACCTGATAAGCTAATGTTTATAGCTGATACCTTTAGTATAACATTTTTGTATGAATGCAAGGAAGATATGATTGAGAAGCATCTGGAAGTGTTATGGATAATTTCGTGATACCAATGTCTGCTAAAAAGGTACAAGAATTAAGAGAGATGACTTTAATGCTTCAACTAGTGTGCAATGCTGTCATGATAGGATGACCACAGAATATGAAATCACTGCACTCATTCATTAAACCTTATTTATTTTGACAAGCCATTGCGTACTTAGAGGCTGTTGTTCAAAGAAGGCAGAGTCATCATCCTTAGCCGTCTGTGAGGGATTATGACAGTCAATGTACCTGTGTCACACATAGGCATGAGCAAATGCAAATAGACAGTTTGTAGTATCATGCATTGCCTCAATATGTCCACCCAGATAAATCAGAGAGTGCAAAACTATTAAATTTGTTACATGTTCAAGAATTAAAACCAGAAACATGAATTAATAACTCACAACATTCTAGCAATTTCTTGACTAAAATTAAGAGTTCACATATTTCAGTATAAGGCCACACCATTTTAGTACTTTCTTGACTAAAATTAGGGCCTCACATATTCAAGTATAAGGCCACACCATTCTAGTCCTTTCTTGGTTAAAATTAAGAGTTAACATATCCAGTATAAGGTCTTACATGTTTCTGTGTATTGATTTTTACTCAATGTTGTCTGGGAAGGTGAACGTGCAAGACACAACAAAAGCTGAAATTACTGCACTTAAATCCATTTTTGCAAGGCATGGAATTTCAGAAGTTATATCAAATAACTGTATACATTTATAACCCAGAATTTTCGTAGCAGTGAACAATGACAATTTAAGCACATGACACAGTGAGTCGTAGATATCCTCAGGAAAAAATGAATATATATGGTACAGATATTGGAAGATATTCTTAATAAATGTGATTACTGTAAATATTCTCATTCCTACTTATCTATTCCTAAATACAGGAACAAACTGTAACCTATAGGCTTGTTTCTAGTTCATTTATTAAGGGGTCATCATCTTGGAACAAAATTATATATATTTTACTAACTTACAGTGTTAGGCAATTAGCAAACTGCAATAGATTTTCTGCAAGAGAGATGAAGGAAGCCAAAGTTCTACTGTGACAAAACTTCTAAAATCTTTATTTTCTAGAAAAGATAAACTGTCAGGATGAATCTAAGATGTACTGAGTAGTAAAGAGGAAATGCAAGGTATGGTAATTGTTTCTTTCTGATTACCAAAATCCCAGCTGATGCAAGGCATAATTTACAGATGTACTGTAAAATTGTGAAAATGTTCTGTTTAAGATACAGGGCTACCTAGTGATTACTCTCAACATAAGGAAGTATGATTCCCTAACCAAGTCACTGAAAGAGAGAGAAAGAGAGAGAGAGGAACAGAGTCCTTTGAAAGAGTCAGTACTTAATGTTCTGAGTCCTGCTATGATAACATCTTTTACTGTGTTTGATGTTATATAGAAAAAAGTGTCGATATATTTCAATGAAAAGCTCTTGTTCTTCATGTTTTGTTTAACTGATGCTGCATGGAATCTCCCTTTTGAGTGTTCACAGATTTGTACTTTTTCATAGTGGGACTTCAAACTTCTCTAGGCCCAGGGAATGAGGACTCAGACTGGGGAGAGGCCTGGAGGTGCAGGGATCTATCATACTTCAGACTTCAGCTAGCCCATCAAAATCCCTAGCCGAGCACAATGACATGCAGTGATGTCAGAATGCATGACTTGCATACCTGCATATTTTCAGGTTGATGTATTGTCAACACATGAGATCCTGTAAGGCCATGGTTTTCGGCAGAGGTCAAGCATGCTGTGGTAGGTCCCCACCCTCTCCAGGGATGGAAGCACTGACTGCAAAACCTTTTGATACACTGGGCCTTTTCCCAAACTCTGACCACAGGCAACAAAGATGGATACCTTGCTTCTGCACCAGTGGGCTGGCAATGCTTTTTATTTCAGTATTGATGTGCATAGTGTTTATGCTTTTGATGTAATGACATGAAGTCACTCTTTGTGATGGAAGGGACCCAGAATGGGCAAAATCAGATAACTCAATGTCAGTATCTAAAATGCTGACCACACCGCCACTGGGATTGAATCCAAGTCCTGCAAGACAGGCATGATGTGACTACAGTACAATGGCTCTGTCAAGAATCTGTCCATGCATTTTTCAAATACCAGAGGTGGTCAGTTGCAGTTCTAAAAGCCTAAGATAAAATCAAGAGCAGTAATCTCGAATGGCAGACACCAACATCTGAATGGCTGTTGGAAGGGCTGCAGATGATATCAGGTTCTTGCTAGTTTCCAAAGATGATAATAAAAGATTGTTTTACTGCTGTTAGCTTCTGGTGCTTCAGTGACAACAGATTGTTTAAGAATATAACCAAGAGCTTGATCAATCACAAAGATCGCTCTTCTCCTTTAAACTTATTTTTACACACTGAATTTATATATACCAAAGCTGAGATTGCCATACCTTGTAGACAAAAGGAAATGTTCACACTTGGTATATGTAAGTCCATTTTTTGACCATTCAGACTCCATATTTCAGGACTCCTTCTAGCAGTTCTTGGTATTTCAAATTTTTACCTTTGCTCACATGTGCTAAGTATACTAAGTCTGACAAGAAATACAAGCAGGCAAAGGACACGCACGTCATAAAAATGATGACATGATGTCTGATGAAGCATAGGAGTACTATGTGAAAGCACTTACATGTTTCTTACTAAATAAATAGTTTGGTTTTATGCTGTGCATGTCCTTTGCCTGCTTGGATTTCTTGCATTATATTTTTGGAGCCAGGTCTGGACTTTAAATGGTGCAGTGGTTTTGTTTGGGTTTCTTGCATTATATTTTTGGAGCCTGGTCTGGACTTATCTGGTGCAGTGGTTTTGTTTGGATTTCTTGCATTATATTTTTGGAGCCTGGTATGGACGTTATCTGGAGCAGGGGTTTTGTTTGGATTTCTTGCATTATATTTTTGGAGCCTGGTCTGGACTTTATCTGGTGCAGTGGCTTTGTTTGGATTCCTTGCATTATATTTTTGGAGCCTGGTATGGACGTTATCTGGAGCAGGGGTTTTGTTTGGGTTTCTTGCATTATATTTTTGGAGCCTGGTCTGGACTTTATCTGGTGCTGTGGTTTTGTTTGGATTTCTTGCATTATATTTTTGGAACCTGGTATGGACGTTATCTGGAGCAGGGGTTTTGTTTGGATTTCTTGCATTATATTTTTGGAGCCTGGTCTGGACTTTATCTGGTGCAGTGGTTTTGTTTGGATTTCTTGCATTATATTTTTGGAGCCTGGTCTGGACTTTATCTGGTGCAGTGGTTTTGTTTGGATTTCTTGCATTATATTTTTGGAGCTTGGTCTGGATGTTATCTGGTGCAGGGGTTTTGTTTGGATTTCTTGCATTATATTTTTGGAGCCTGGTATGGACGTTATCTGGAGCAGGGGGTTGTTTGGATTTCTTGCATTTTATTTTTGGAGCCTGGTCTGGACTTTATCTGGTGCAGGGGTTTTGTTTGGATTTCTTGCATTATATTTTTGGAGCCTGGTCTGGATGTTATCTGTTGCAGGGGTTTTGTTTGGACTTCTTGCATTATATTTTTGGAGCCTGGTATGGACGTTATCTGGAGCAGGGGTTTTGTTTGGGTTTCTTGCATTATATTTTTGGAGCCTGGTCTGGACTTATCTGGCGCAGTGGTTTTGTTTGGATTCCTTGCATTATATTTTTGGAGCCTGGTATGGACGTTATCTGGAGCAGGGGTTTTGTTTGGGTTTCTTGCATTATATTTTTGGAGCCTGGTATGGACGTTATCTGGAGCAGGGGTTTTGTTTGGGTTTCTTGCATTATATTTTTGGAGCCTGGTCTGGACTTTATCTGGTGCAGTGGTTTTGTTTGGATTTCTTGCATTATATTTTTGGAGCCTGGTATGGACGTTATCTGGAGCAGGGGTTTTGTTTGGATTTCTTGCATTATATTTTTGGAGCCTGGTCTGGACTTTATTTGGTGCAGTGGTTTTGTTTGGATTCCTTGCATTATATTTTTGGAGCCTGGTATGGACGTTATCTGGAGCAGGGGTTTTGCTTGGGTTTCTTGCATTATATTTTTGGAGCCAGGTCTGGACTTTATCTGGTGCAGTGGTTTTGTTTGGATTTCTTGCATTATATTTTTGGGGCCTGGTATGGACGTTATCTGGAGCAGGGGTTTTGTTTGGGTTTCTTGCATTAGATTTTTGGAGCCTGGTCTGGACTTTATCTGGTGCAGTGGTTTTGTTTGGATTTCTTGCATTATATATTTGGAGCCTGGTATGGATGTTATCTGGAGCAGGGGTTTTGTTTGGGTTTTTTGCATTATATTTTTGGAGCCTGGTCTGGACTTTATCTGGTGCAGTAGTTTTGTTTGGATTTCTTGCATTATATTTTTGGAGCTTGGTCTGGATGTTATCTGGTGCAGGGGTTTTGTTTGGATTTCTTGCATTATATTTTTGGAGCCTGGTATGGACTTTATCTGGTGCAGGGGTTTTGTTTGGATTTCTTGCATTATATTTTTGGAGCCTGGTCTGGATGTTATCTGTTGCAGGGGTTTTGTTTGGACTTCTTGCATTATATTTTTGAAGCCTGGTATGGACGTTATCTGGAGCAGGGGTTTTGTTCCGATTTCTTGCATTTTATTTTTGGAGCCTGGTCTGGACTTTATCTGGTGCAGGGGTTTTGTTTGGATTTCTTGCATTATATTTTTGGAGCCTGGTCTGGACTTTATCTGGTGCAGTGGTTTTGTTTGGATTTCTTGCATTTTATTTTCGGAGCCGGGTCTGGACTTTTTCTGGTGCGGTGGCTTTGTTTTTGTCTATATTAAGTGTGACGGTGCAGAATATTGGAATAAGGAAGTATTCCCTTACTTCTGAGGTTGAGCATCATCTAATTATATTTGGAGTCAAAGGAGTAAAGGGCTTAAATGGGTAAAGGTCTGCAGGGGGCTTGTTCCACTCTCCAATAAAAATACTTATTTTAAGTTTTTTTTTAGTAGTGGAAATTTTTTACTGACCGCTTTTAAGATTTTGTGGATAGTACAGTTGCTGACTTGCCATATACCCTTTAACTGTTACTTTAATAAAAGGACTGTTTGAGAAATGACAATAGTTGCAACATTTTTACATCTTCCTTTGATAACGTGGAAAACCAAACCTTCTTAGACAGAACCTCATGCCATGAAAGGTAATTGAACCCTCATATTCCATACCTCAATAATGCCACCATGGTAGGTTGAGAATGCAGCCTGGAACAGTCTGGATGTCAGATCATCTCCAAGACCTTTTTATAAGTAATATAGCAAAACACATTCTAAACTTTGTTAAAAGGTTCACATAAACCAGTTTATCAGCTGATATCATGGAATAATTTTGGGAAGCATTACATCAAATTCAGGTGACCTTATCCATGAAGATGTATCCAGCACATACCTCTCAGCTGTACAGATTTTCACAGCATGTCCAGATTTTTGCCTTATATTTCAAGTCTGTTCCTCATACAATTTGTGATTTTCTAGATTTTTTATGGCAAATCAGTGAGGAATGAATTTATTAAATAATGACAGGCATTTGAGTTTCAGAAAATGCGTGGTAACACAAGGCATTTTATATTAGCAACTTTCTAAGTTTATAAGAGCAATATTTAAGAATTGTCTCTATTTTGGGGGCTTTGTCCCTCCATTCACTTTGGCTTTTTCCAGATCTTTTGTCCTAAGAGGTTGAGCGCTATTATTCAGCAGCCCTAACTTCAAATGCTGAAAATGCCTTGTGGGTCTCTCAATAGCTGAAATGAACAACCTGTCCATGTTCTGAATGAATATTGCTGGACCTTCAGCTATGGAAAAATCTCAATGGCCATGCATGTTACCTTGCTACATGATTATTCCTAATGGAGGACTGAACTATATTTTTTGACTATATTCTTGTCTTCTATGTGTGATTTCTTCCATTTACATTATAACCTCTGGACTTGTCTTTAGAGTCTATAAAGGTCACAATGAATGTGTGCACACAGAGACCAGAAGATGCTATATGCAATCCAGGCCATAGGTGCTGATCTGATGGTAACTTTCAGATAAATTGTCAGATTCCAAAACTATTTATGATGGGAGTATAATGCTTTTCCAAGTGCTTATATAAGAACTGGTCCAGTAAGAACAAAAGGTCTGCATAAAATACCACCAAAAAATTCATAAATTTATCAGTCTCAGCACTGAGTGAATAAACTAGAGGAAGTTGAAACTTGAAGTGAATCAGCTTGTGATCAGACCATGAGACCTGATGTACCTCCAGTTTTGGGTTATGTCCATTTGGAATATCTGATCTAGAGACTGCTCCTTAATCTGCATACAAAGCAAACAACATGGACAAAGTTGAAGTCATCTGTGATAATGAGAAACCTCCTAGTGTATGTAGTGGACTCATCATTAACCAGTATGTTAAAGTTACCAAGCAGCAGCCAGTTACTGTGGCTAACTGTAGCATCGGTGAAGAAGGATAGAAATATCCTCATAATCCCTGACAGACTGTAAACTAAGAGAAACCTGCAGTTTATTCCTGTATTAGGATGTATTCAAAAGACCTAGCACACCTGCTTTAATGTGTACCGTCTCTAACTTATATCTTATGCTTATGGCGTTTGTACTATGATAATACCTCACTTTAGACTCTGCATAACAAGAAAGATCTGTAATTAGGAAGAGCATCAAAACAATCATGGGGAAGTCTTCAACACGGGATAGTTTGCAAAGGAATTAATACCTCATAATATCTGCTGTGAGGGCCAAAAAGTAAATTAAGCAAGGTCTGTGGAAGAAAGTCTACAATGGATTTATGGATATACCATTAAAGTGCCATGGTGCACAACATAAGATGCAGATCAGAGTCACACTGGACCATGACAAAATAAAATCTATAATCTCTTCCTATTAGGAATGTAATCATAACCTTTACAAGGGTGGTGTTAGTCCTATACTGTGATCTAAAACAAGAATGATTGGATTTAACAGGCCATTTTTATTTATTACATTTGTTTACCAGAATAGTCCAAATGGGCAGAAAACTACTCCTTTTCAGTGGAGGCCCGGAGATAAAAACTACAAAATATATCCAACATTACATAAAGGACATAGGAAAAAGGGATATACAAGTTATCAATAAATATATAAAATTTTAACAGAATATCATTATTTAATAGCAGCATTATGTAGAGACCTGAAAAGATAAATATAATTGCAAATGAACATAAAGAGTAGTTTTGCAACATTTGTACAGCTTCCTCTGATAATCTGGAAAACAGAAACTTCCTAGAGAGGGCCTTACAGCATAAAAGGTAACTGAGCCCACAAATTCCATATCACAAATAGTGTTAGGTCAAAACTTTTCAGTAAGCCAGGTCTTACAAAGTCAGCAGCACACTTCCACAATTCTTAAATTTTGCTAGACTTTGTAGTGTAATGCTCTGGTATTAGTCAGTTGGACTACAAATTGGCATTAATTCCCAGCAACACAATATATTTTTTTGTTTAATACCAAGCTTGTTGTCAGTCCTATAATAACTTGCTTTCAGAATGCACCTCTAGACTCCAGTGCAGAAATTCTTATCTCCAAACTTCTTATTAACAATGCCAAATCCATCTATATCGTTTGTATATATCTATCTCCTGGTAATAACATATCAACCATGGAAAATATACTTTGCTGGCTATCCCAAAACCTGCCTCAAGAAACCATCATTCTAGGTGACACAAATATTGACTGGACCTGCTTCTGCAGCAACCTCCCCTCAAGCCATATAAACCTATATGGGTATTCCCAAACCATTACCTCTCCTACCAGGATAAATAAATCCAACAAGAAATCAAGCTTATTAGACTGGATTCTTATTAACCATCTTCCTCATACTTATGATTCAGGAACCCTCCCTGATGATTTAAGTGACCACTCTCTTACCTATATCATCAGACATAAAACCAACTTTGCCTCTCCAACATCCATTAAAAACATCAGATCTAAAAAGAACTTTAACCCTGAACTTTTCCAGAAGGAACTAATAGCATGTAACTGGTCACCCTTACAAAACCTACCTTTAGATGAAGCCGTTAGTTACTTTAACTCCAACTTCCTTGCCATCCTGAACCACCATGCCCCTACCAGACAAATTAGAGCTAAAAGTAACATGCTCCATGGCTCCCTAAAGAAACCAAACAAAAAATCAATGCTAGAAACAAACATTGGGCAAAATGGAGAAAAACTCATAACCCTATACACCAACAAACCTTTAGACAACTAAGAAATCAAACTAAAAAAGCTATAATATCTGACAAAAAAAACTACTACCTCCTATCCCAACATGCCAGTCAAAACAAGCCAAAGAAATTTTGGTCTAGTATCAACCAACTACTTCATCCAGGTCAATCCACCACTCCTAACCCTCAAAACACTGAACACAAAACACCAATAAATATAGCCAATGATTTTAATACCTTTTTCACTGACACTATACAAACACTAGCTAGTCAGCTCTCACGTAACAACTTCACTTTACCTTCTAATAAAGCAACCTCTCCCCCTTCTTTACACTTTCAACCCATCCCAACATCATATATACTAACCCTTCTTCAGAAATTGAAACCATACTCTCCTTCAGCAGACCAACTACCTGCTGAATTCCTACAACTATCCGCTAAAGCTATTGCCTATCCAATATCGATCCTGATCAATAGAACTATTACCGAAAGTTATATCCCTACTTTATGGTAAATTTCCCATATTATCCCCCTCCACAAAGGTGGGCAATCCACTGAACTCTCCAACTATCATCCCATTGCCCTCCTCTCACCTCTGGCAAAGATCATGGAAAAATGCATTCACAGACAACTACTTCACCATCTAACACAAAATAATTTACTAGCCAACTGTCAGCATGGTTTTAGACCTTCACATAGCACCACTACTGCCCTTCTTTCCTTCACAGATAGTATCAACAAACACCGCAATCTAAACAAACTCTCTTCTGCCCTATTTATTGACCTGTCTAAAGCTTTTGACATGGTAAATCACCAAATTCTCATCAGAATAATAAAATCCCTGTCACTTGATACATCCTCCATAAAGTGGTTCCAGTCTTACCTTGACAAAAGACAACAGGCCGTACTATGGCACAAGTCTCTCTCTACTCACTTGCCAGTCAACCTTGGTGTCCCCCAAGGATCCATCCTTGGACCTCTACTTTTTTCCATTTTCATCAATGACCTTCACCTTGCCATTCCCCAAGCCACATGCATACAATATGCAGATGGCTCTACACTGATATGCTCAGCCCCCTCCTCTTCTGAACTTCACTACCTTACCCAACAAGTCTTTAACACAGTTGAGCAAAGGTTCACACATAGATGCCTTCTCTTAAACCCCAAAAAGACTAAACTCCTCCTTTTCTCTCCTACTAGAAAATCCCCCCATTGGATTTCTCAGTTAACTCTACCAATAAAACTATTATATCCCCTGAACCTACCACCAAACTATTAGGAGTCACCATTGACAATAATCTAAACTTTGATATCCATATAAACAATACTATAAACACTGTCAACAAAAAGCTAAGCTCTCTATATAGGATAAAATCATTTCTCCTACCTTCAGCTCGAACCACAATAGCACACACTCATCTAATCTCTCCTCTTCTATATGCCTCACCTATTTTTACTAAACTATCTAAAAATAATCTCAGCAAACTGGAAATGTCCTACAATAACATCGCCAGATTTGCAACAGGTAACCCATTTAGAACCCATCACTGCCTTAATTTAAAACTGCTAGGATGGCCTGAACTACAAAATCTAATTAAATACCATCAACTAACTATAGCTCACAAAACCCTTTACACACCTTCCAAAACACCTATTCTTTCCACACTAATCACTCCCTATAAAAACCTAGATTCCTTAAGGTCTTCTCAGAAACTTCTAGCACATACTACTAAAACAAACAAGGCTGGTGACTCACTTTTTTCTAATATAGTTGGAAAAGCCTGGAATCTCCAACCAAATGAACTCTCCACACTTCCCTCACTTTCCTGTTTCAAAAACAATCTGAAAGAGCATATCAAAACTCACTGGTTATGCCCATGCTCTAAACCTGACTAGCTCAAGAGTCACTAAATACTCTGATCTTCCCATCCCATCTACTCATCTAAAGAAACTTCTTCCTTATAAAACTAGTTCTACTAACTATCTCTAGAACACCTAGTCTATATTACTTTCATTTGCTATGACTGTATTCTACACTGTAAATTTTGGAATTTTAACTACATCCTTTGTTATGCCTGTATTCTACACTGTTAATTTTTTTACTATGATAACCTGTAATTGGCACTGTAAATATAATTTATTTGTCTTCTATATCCGCAGATAGAATTGTGTTAAATTCATTGTCTTACCTAGGAGCATATCTCCCCGGGCCTCTACTGAAAATGGACATGTATCCAGTTAGACTAGCCCGGTAAACAAATGTAAAATAAAATAAAAATAAATAAAATAAATTGCTTTCAACGAAGAATAGCAAGAATGCCACCACACAGTTAGAAAGCTATAGGTCTAAGCTGTCCACACAACCAACTTATCATAGTGTTGTGCCACTGAACAGGGAAAAGAAAAGAAAAGAAAAAAAAAACAGACTTTGAAATCTCTGTTTTGTGGCATGCAGTTTGCCCCCAAAATAATGGTGGCAAACTTTATCCTTGTCCATTGGTAGGTGTGATTTGATTATGTGTCATGTAAAGTTAACGCCAGTAGGTGGCAGTAGTGTGTCAGAAGACAGATCTACCATAATATTTTCTATTTACTATAAAAGTGAAAATAGCTGAGAAGCAAAATAAAATTTTAATGTTCACGTTTCCTGCTGCTCTTCTTTCTCAAGAAACATAGTGCATAATCAGTTGACAGTAGCTTCACCTTTTTCAATTATAGTACAGACCCGAGGTGAGTTTGTGATTCTTTATCAAGCATAGCTCTACATGTTTGGTAATTACAGATTAGCTATATAGCTATTGCTGGTACCAAATGACAAGCAGACACAAGAAATTCTGGGAAATCCCAAAGCCAGGACTGAGGCTTAATGCATTTTATACCTTACTGTGGTAGGCAGTACATATGTAGAAACAATGAATGATTTGAAAGACTCTTGAATGCATAAAGTTAAGAGTTGGATTCCAAAGCAATTTACAATAGGAGTATTACACTTCTCCAAGTACTTATACAGTGGCCGAGTGAAAGAAAAAAAAAGAAGGGTTCCAGGATAGGATTCTTCAAGACATAGATGCTAATGAGTAACTGCAGTGCTTTATGCCAATTTCCAAAATGAGAATCGGGATTGCTACAGTACAACACACAAGTATTTTAAGTCATCAATACAGATTAAAATCTGTAATACTGGAGTTCCCCTTTAAAGTCAATGGGTCTATGCAACATTGCTGCTGTTCTACTAGTATGTAGGAAATAGTACTGCAGATATTATATGGCTAATAGCACTAATGCCTGCAATACCAACATTGATATATGGATGTAGCTATACTGCAAGCTGTTCTGACAAGTCTGCTTAGAAATGAGTATATATGAAGTCTTTGCTTATCATGATTCTTCCACAATATACACTGAGGAATAACTAAAACACTTTTTTTTTTTTTTTGCAAAACTGAAATGTAATATTGGGTTACCACTGCCACATGAAGTGTTAATCACACTTTGCTGTGGTAATCACTCCTGGTGGCCTATACTTCGCATTGGCACAGGCAACCCTATCATTCACTCCTCCATACACATGTTCACATTTAAATGTATACACACACACACACACACACACACACACACACACACACACACACACACACACACACGCACACACACAACTCTGCAAACATCTAGCTGAAAAAGAACCAGTTGGCCATGGTGTGTGAAGCCAAAGGACTGGTGCATGACAACCTGACTAAAGAGAAAATAATTTTAGCCTTAGCTGCAGCTTGAAAATCCATCTTGAGTTAAAAAGACTTGAACTGGAGTCCAAACATTTGGAATTACAATCAGTGGAGAGACTGCGGCTGGCAAAACAGATAGAATTAGAATCAACAGAGAAACCGTGGCATTTGGAGGATGAAGAAAATGAAATATGCAGTGTTTGGAGGCTGAAGAAAATGAGAAGCAGCGTAAACATGAGAGGGAAATGCTGACTCTTTGCCATGAACATGGAGGTAATGGGGAAGGGAATAACTCAACCCAGAAGCAATCAAGGTCAGTAAATTTCTTCCACAGTTTACAGAAGGTGATAATTTTGATAGCTTTATTAATATATTTGAAAAGTATGCAAACAGTATAATGCTGACCAAGGGCTCGGGGTATGGTTCCTGATCCACTTACTCCATGATAAAGCTGTAACTGCTGTTTCTAAATTGTCTGATATTGATTGTTTAAACTATGATAAAATAAAACATTGTTTACTAGAATGTTTTAAGTTAACACCTGAAGCTTACAGAGAAAAGTTTTGTGAGCATAGACACAAGGCAGATGAAAGTATATGTGATTATTATTGCTAAGTTAAGCAATTATTTTATAGGTGAATGAGTGGGTGTCAGGTCACCACTTCTGAATGGCTGGCAGAATTTTTGGTGAGGGAACAAGCCCTTAGCACTTGGCCTGAGGACATGAGAATCTGGTTGACATACCGGAAGTGTAACTCTGCAGATGAGCTGGGAAAAAAAAGGGGGTCTCTTCTTAGCGAGCAGGGCATCACTGCAAAAGAAGGGGATACCCAGTGCTGCACATGGATATAAGGGAACCCATGATGGGCAGTCTAAACTATCCCAACAGAGTCTAGCAGTAACATGGAAAGCCACTAGTTCAGGTACATGGTCAGGATCAAGGGTTAGATGTTTTAAATATAACCAGGGGGACCATGTATCATATAGATGTCCAAGGAAGCAAGGTGGCAGAGCCAGCAAGTAGGAATAACAGTATGCCAGTGGTATGTTTTCTGGAGACAACAGGGCTACCAGACAATCACAGGAGTATATATCCTATCTTAGTGGATGGAAACAGGCCACTGCTGAGAGAGACACAGCCTCTGACATAACCATTGTGAAGCCTGCGGTGGTTAAAGAGGAACAATATTTGCTTGGGCAGTCCACTCCAGTCAGAGCTTTATGAGGGACTCCATTCCAAATGCCTTTGGCCAGGGCTCACCTTGACTAGGAGAGTAGAAAAGGAAGCAAGCAACGTGTGTTTGAGGATATCCCTGCAGATGTCTTGATAGGGAATGATTTTGATAATGCAGTACCTTGTATGCATGCAGTTATAGACCCTACACCTGAGGCCGTGGCTGGTGAGGTGGCTATTTCAGGGAGGGAGCTATCCTGTTTTAGTGAATCTGAAGGTGAGTCACAGCTGCTGGTAGGTACTTATATTCCCTTAGACAGAGTGACTGCAAGGGCAGAGGTGAGTGGTAGTACCCAGGCTGACAATGAGGCACCGCTATTAGAGGTTACCAGACTTTTTGTAGAAAGGGAGTTGGGAAGGCTCACAAAGATGGAGTTAAGACAAGCTCAGCTCTCGGACCCTACATTACGAGGTGGTAGCTAGGGAGGCACCTGATTCTCAAGGAAAAGGGGAGTCTGTATACTGGAAAAAGGGTTACTGTATAGAGAGTGGACCCCTGAGGGAGGCCTAGAGGGTGAGGTAATACAGCAGTTGGTAGTGCCTAGAGCCTACCATCTGGCACTTCTAGCCACAGCCTATGACATTCCTTTTGCAGGTCATATGGGCATAAAGCATACCAAGAGATATATTATGCAGAACTTTTATTGGCATGGGATTGCAAGTGATTTAATAGGGTACTGCAGGACCTGTGAGCAGTGCAAAAAAGAAGGCAAGGCAGGAGACAAGGTCAATGCTCCTTTGATGCCTTTGCTGTGAATGAGGAGCCATTTCAGAGTGTAGCTTTGGATATTGTGGGGCCCCTGAGTACCCCAAGTTCCACAGGGAAGATGAATATCCTGGTTGTAGTAGATTATGCTACTAGGTACCCTGAGGTGGTGACTCCATCCTGCATCAAGGCAGAAAAGGTAGCAAATGCTTTGGTAGAGCTTTTCAGCAGGGTAGGTTTCCTCAGAATCATACTGACTGACAGAGGTGCAAGTTCCATGTCAGACCTGCTGGCTTGTTTGTGAGAGTGCTGTGGGGTGAAGCACTTAAAGACCACTCCCTACCACCCAAGACTAATGGTCTTGTGGAGAGGTTAAACTCTACACTAAAGACCATGCTGTGGGTATTTGCAGACCAGTTTAAGAGTGAGCGGAACAAATATTTGCCCCATCTTCCTTTTACATACAGAGAGGTACCTCAGGAATCCACAGGTTTTTCACCCTTTGAGTTGCTGTATGGGCATGGGGTGAGAGGGCCTTTAGATTTGATTCATAATGAGTGGGAGGGTGAGTGGGAGTCCCACAAGGAGTCTGGTGTGGCATATGTCCTAAACTTTAGGACAAGGCTTAGGGAGCTCATGGGCTTGGCTCAAGAGAACTTGGCAGGAGCCCAACAGCAGAAAAAGTCTGGTATGACAGGAATGCTCGAGCCTGAGAGTATGCTGTGGGACAGCAGGTTATGTTTCTCATTCCTGTAAGACACAATAAGTGCAGACAACTTGGTAGGGAACCTGTGAAGTGGTAAGAAAGATCAGTGATGTTAACTACATGATAAACCTGCTAGGTAGGAGGCAGGGTCACAGATTGTACCATGTTAACATGATAACGTGGGGCCTAGGGTTGTAGGCATATGACATGATAGTGCAGCGCTGTAGTAGGGTCAGCAATACCAGTGCAGATGGGTTTTCAAGACAGGGCATGGGTTAATGTATTCCCAGACAAGCCCATCCCTCTCAAGCAATATTTCTCAAGGATCATTTGAAAAACTAGCTTGAGTCTTCAAAGGGAGATAGAAGTGATGATATGAGGTATTGCCAGCTATGCCAGGAGAAGTAGGGCAGTGCATATGCAGCATATGTCAGCATAGCTAGATGAAGTTTTCTAAAGAAGTATATGTCATTTGTATATCAAACTGATTTGTACAGATGCGTGTGTTTGAAAATGTATCTGTAAAGCTGCTTGTGTTAAAAATGTACCAATAATGTGTTCTGCTGGACAGAAAAAGAAATGCACTTGTATGTCAGACTGTATTAGAACTATTGAAATTAATATATTGTATCATAGGATACTGGAAGAGAAGAGGTTAATCTCATTCCAGCTAACTTTAAAAAAATATTTTGAAATTAACATTAACTGGTAGGCCATAAAGATTGTATCTTATAGCTCTGATTGCACCTAGAGATGAAATGTCTATGCAAACAGGGGTTCCTGTTGTATTTCTGTAGCAGTAAAGTAATCTCTACCTTGGAAGAGTGGAAGTGTTGAAGTGGTTCTATGGCTTTCAGATGCTATAACACATCTTAGCAAAGTTCTATCTGTGTGTGTATAGTAACACATATGTGCAAGATTTTGGTTCAGTTTATAGTAATGGGGGTAGTATGGGAACCAGAAGTTAGATGACCAGATGAGTGTGATGTCGTTCTATAATCCAGGACAAAAATGATGTTTTAATACTAGATGAGACTGGAGTCTCAGGGCAGTCTGTTTTTGAAACCTGAAAAAGAAGGAAAACCACTCATCTATTTCATCTTGCCTTGCTCTAGTAAGTGAACCAGGGAATTCTTTAGATCAGTCAGGAAATATAGTGAGATTAGTTAAGTACTGTTTTTCTGCATTTGTGTGAATTTATTCATCTGTATTAGCTTAATATTTCATGTGATTGAAACTCTGGTGTTTATTGTAAATAGATATTCTGTTGTTTTGTGTTTTTTATCATTTATTATTAAATATATTTAAACATTTCATTGTGGCTGGTCCGTTAAGAGAATATTTTAACCTTTGAGAGTACTTATGTCTATTTGGTGACTTTGTGGCCACTCCTGAAAGCTTACTGCATTGGTCAAATACTATCATTTGTATTAATATTAATTTCACTCAGTATAATTGGGTACCCTTGTAAGACCCTTAGATTCACTGGCTTTGGAGTGTCTTGTGGCTGTGTAACTACCTTATATTCTGGGCAGAAGGGGCATAGCTAATAAATCTGTGTCAGCCTTTCTCAGGTACTTGTGTGTATGAAAATCAAATTTCAAAGAGTGTGTGTGTCAGTTGCTTGGAGCAGGGATACAAAACACTGGTTTCACAGAAAGGGTTCTGGAGGACTTGGCTTGGACACTTGATTTGAGGACTCAAATCTACAATTGTGCCATTGGAGAGCCTTATTTGGGGCCTGGAGAGAGAGACAGAGAGAGAGAGAGCGAGAGAGAGAGAGAGAGAGAAACCAGCCCCCAGACTGAGTGTGTTCCCTGTATGCTCTTAAGGAAACTTGTGCCTGATGCAGAGAGCTGTGCCTGAAAATACTGTGTGTATCTATTTTTATTCCAAGTGAACATCCCTCTCCAGTGTCAGTGGTGAGGATTCAGGCTCCTTGATTACTGGCCCATAGTGGGGACATCACACATACCAGGTATCAGCAGATTTCATCTTAAAGCATACATGATGGCAAACACAATTAATTGTATTGATATTTGACCTCTAATGTAACTAAAGAGATATTTAATATTATTTGTATACTGTGTATTTGTATTGCAATAATTATCATATTTCTTTAAATATCTCAACATTCAAGTAACACAGACAGAACTGAATATCCTCATATAAAAGCTCACAACTGTATGAAAAAAATCCTGCTGGCAATATGAGCATTGTTTGAATGATTACTAAGAAGTCATAAGCTATTTATACAACATTACAAAAGTAATATTCGTTGCCTTTATTTTGGCTATTAAAATCAAGTTTGACGCATCGAGCTGAATGGACGCCACTAATGTAAACATTTATTTATTCTTAATAGTTTGCCATTTAGAGTTGTTTTAGTAACACTTATGGTTCCAGAGATATAAATATTTATTCAAATTGTAAGGCGATAACTTCATTTCTTTAAAATGGTCAAGCCCCACCCACTGGGAGTTAAAAGTACACAATCAAAAGAGCTGTACTGGAGGGAATGAGTTAAGCAGCTGGCTGTTAATTTATATAACCAAGTGATTCAATAAATCACCTCTGTTGCATAGGTCCCTTACTGCAGACATTTCTGGGAAGACCAGCTGGCTAATTGTCATATGCCACTCCCTTGGAATGCCTCATTAGCATTGCAGTAGGCCATGGAGAAAGTGCACCACCATGATTTCTAAGGACAGCATAGAATCATTGCAACGGGGGTGTTTAAGAATTGGAAAGGGCTACTTTTTGCAGTAAAACAGCCATGCTACACCTTACCCCAGGCACTAACCCCTTCTGAATTGTAGGGTTTATGTCTTTTAGTGGTAGTTGGATTTTTGTGTTTATATTTGGACAGGAGAACTTTTTTTGTCTAGATGACTGTGAGTGGACTTCACCATACCACTGTTTAATTTAATTTCCATTTAGAAGTGAGCAGTTCCCACACTTTAACATCCAAATGTGCAACACAGGGCTAGTGTTGCTCTTGCTGGTGTGAATAGTTTTGAGCTTTATGCTAATGAGACCAAAACCAAAACAATGAATACATGATAAAAATACTGCATCATGATGTAACAGAGCCATGCATACCTCTCAGCTATCTAGAACGTTGCAGAATGTACTTAATTTTCTTTTATATTTTTGCCTTTTCTGTCTTGTCCCTCATAGCTTTGATTTTCTGGTAAGCAGCTGATGATTGAAGACAATCGGTAATGCCAGAAATTAGAGTTTCATATTTCTTAAGTTCATAAAATGCTTGTTGACACAAAACCTTTCATTCTATTAAATTTTTTATGTGAATTAGAATATTATTTAAAATTCCCTCTGATTTTGGCGCTTTGCCCCCCATTATGTTAGCAGTCTAGAATTCATGAGCAAAGCAGTTGAGATGTATATCATCAGGCATGTGGTACCATGTATGATACATGCCTGCATGTTATAACTACATAATTTTATTGCACTTGTAATGCACTCTGAATAAGAATATGATCTAGTTTTCCACTTGTTTAGGAAATAAGATGATTTGCTTGATGTTGCTACTGATACAATTACTGAGTGAATTACTACTTAATTGTTTAAGTGTGTGCATACTTAGCTACAGAGAGGTATGGATGTAGGTATGACTGGACCACCAGGAACATGGCTAACATGGTTTGTGTGGAAAGTTTTGTTCTGGAGCAGGAACTGGAAGTTGAAGGATATGAGGACATGACATTGAAAAAGCATCAGCAGCAGCATAGCTTTTTGTATTACTATGTTAATAATATGTCCCTAAGAGTCAACCCAGTGATCAGGGATCTGGGTATGCACATAGACAGTAGCCTTACTTTCGACCATCATGTGGCCACAGTGGTGAGGAAATCTTTTTATGTTGAGTACCTATAAGTAAGGGCATGGCATCTAGATCCAAAGAGGTCATTATCCCACTGTACTCTGGCTTTATCAGACCAATCATAGAGTACAATTCTCCCTTTGGTATTTACCTGACCAGGCATTTGCAGCAACTAGAGCAATCTCAGAGGTTCCTTACAAGAAGGATACAAGGCATAACAAACCTACCTTATGCAGAACAGCTTAAAGCCCCTTCCTTCTATTCAGTCTCCTATAGATTGTTGAGGGGTGATCTATGCCTGGCTTACAATGCATTCATAAATACCACACCTATAATTCTCCAATATATTCATAAGTGAAAGAGTGCCAGAAATACAAGGTCTAGGGTCCTGAATTTTGCTGTGACTTAAACAGAACATGCTGGAGAGACAGATATGTGTCCCAGAGACTGCCCCTCCTATGGAACAGGCTTCCCAACCATGTGAAGCTGAATGCATCTATTACTCAGTTTAATAGCAATCTAGACCAGTGATGGGGAATAGGAAATTTACTCCAGGCCTGGAACCCATGTCCCTTATGGACAGAAGTAGCTTATAAATGCCTGGCTCTCAATGTCCTATTCAGATACAGGACAGTATTATTATTTCAGGAAAACTTGTTTAAGGTTAGAAATGCCCCCTGGCTTGTTAGCATAGTAACAATCTATGAATTTATGACTATGCAGATCTGAAATTCCTGGCTATAGTCCTGGATCCTTTGAATGGGAATGGAACTCCTAAGTAGACACTTTTAACTCTGATACAAGAAACAGGAAACAAGTATGGCTGGGTGGGAAGTAATTAGCATCAAAGTAAAGATAAACTGATAGGTCTAGATTTCAGTAATACAATGTCCTGTCAGACAATGGATGACTGAACAGTGCAGGGGACTAACTAGGTATATAATGCTGCCCTGTATATGAAGACTATTTGTCCTTGGTTGGGTCAAATGGGACAGCATCAGGTACTATGCAACTACTCTTTAAAAATAAAAATAATTTTTTTGGACTGGCATTAAGCTTGGTAAAATAATTTCCTGTTTTAACAGACGTAATGCTTAAATAAGGATTGCCAGTTGTATTGTGAAGGTATTATGTCTATATACCAAACTGCAAATACTTGCTTGCAATTTGTATTTAAATGATAAATACTGTTTTCTGGAAATGTCTGAGTGGGAACAACTACAATCACAGATGTAATTACAATAGATTACAATAAATTCCATACATTAAGAGTTTTTTTTAAACTAGAATCTTGGTACTTGGCCACAGTTAAAAGTAATTTTGTAATGCTTAAGAACAACAAATGCCATGAAACACTGATAAGGAGATACGTCATGTAATCATTCACATCACACTTGCTGAGATGAACCTCAAGATAAGATTAGATTTACAAATTGAAATTTTGCCTTTTTTTCTGACATTTCCTTCTGAGTAAATGAGTACAGTTTGAAATGTAGGAAAAAGTACAGACTGTACTTTTTCATTCAGCATATGAAGATGTTGGCAGTACAATCTGGAGTGTGTCACTTTAGTTTGAGAAATTGGGTATCTGAATGATTTTCTTTGTTGCAAAACTATGCAGGCTCTTTACTGTATTTAAGAGTAGAAAAGTAATATTTTTACTGGAGTACTAATATAGTATAATTATTTTGATCAGGAAACACATTTTCATTGTGCTATATAACTTATGTCATGTCTAAAAGTGTCACAACGTTAATTCATATTAATAGATGCATCTGATTAGTCATTTATTCTGAAATGGTAAGGACCAGAAAGTGCAGGCATTATGCTGGCATCATTTTTGTTCCCACTTCCACATTTATCATACCTAAGCTGAATGACTTTGCTTTTTCTGTAAACCTTCTGCATAGCTAATAACATCAAGCTCTTTTGGCTTCCCATACATTATATCCTGTCCAGCTTACTGGCCATTTTCTCCACATTTTGAATTCTTGCTTAGCATTACTTCCTAATCATACAGCACCTAGAAGTGTTGGCAGCAAAATTAAGCAACTGTGTTCAAGTATAAGCAAATATTTTTGCATGTTTAGGGAATATACATATAGCGTTAGCAAATCATTTTAAAATGTCATATTAAAAAAAATAAGTATTTCATAGGTGATTGCGTTTTACTACTACTTCTGTATTTCATAATTATAAAAAAGCAAAATGATTACAGTGTTTAAAAAAGTGCATCAGTAATTTTATTTTTATTTGCTCATTTTTTTCTGTTTAAGTGAACTTAAAGGCTGTTTAGCAGACAATCATATTTATTAAATAGGTCCTTTGAAATCATCCATTTTATTGGTTGGAAGTGATACTGTATGCCATATGTGAGTGACCTGAGTATGATTATGACTAACAGTAGATAAATATTATGATACATCAGCTGCAATCAAAAAGATGTATATTCCATTAAATATGGCTGTAAGGTTACATATTTGTATTTATTCATTTTATTTTATTGTCCTCTGGCTTTGTATTCTTTTAGTCTTTTGATGGGGTTCTTGTATAATATCTTTAATATTAATACAACCTTACTTCTTAAAATGATTATGTAACCATTTGACTGCCGAAAATTAAAGGTGCCATTGCCTGTGTTCCAGTGACAGGCCCATTCCTTTTCATAAGACAAGTGCTGCACTTTTAATATCCCTGTTTTATTACTGACTTGTGCCCACACATGTAGTGCATTTTTTTTTGATTTACCTACAGTTGGTTGATTAACATCAACACTGACATCTTAAAGGAAATCCACTCTACATCAATAATG
Organism: Protopterus annectens; assembly: GCF_019279795.1. Lineage (NCBI taxonomy): Eukaryota > Metazoa > Chordata > Ceratodontiformes > Protopteridae > Protopterus > Protopterus annectens. The sequence continues at coordinate 587,704,658 of NC_056732.1, forward strand.
GAAATGTGAACTTCCTAGGATGCGTGCACCAAGGTTGCTTCTTAGTGCATTCAAATATTAATTTAAACAAAAAAAATATCATAAACAAAACCCCCCCATGCAGGGACTGCACCCTCCACACCTCCTGCTAATTATATAGACTAACCCAAGACTGCACAATCCCCAGGGGAAAGGGAATATACCCCTGCCTGGAGGTTGTTGATCTTGCACACCTGTTGACTAGCTGCATAGTCAACCAAATGCAGTTGATTAAACAGATGTCAACTAAGCTCTCTGATGTCTGTGGTGTATTTAATGGACTGTGTTGTCTTGCCTTAGCTAGTGCTCTTTGGGGGCGGGGGAAAGTGCATGATGCAAGGGCTGTGACACAGGAAGTGATTGTATTGTAAGGTATGTTGGCCGGTCAATAAAGTTTGGAGTTGGTACCGACTGCACACAGTTGTCCCGCGTCTTCTTTCTAAGGTAAAAGAATACGACATGGTGTCAGAAGTGCTGTGTGGCTGTGCTTGGGAGTGCTGACCTCTTGCTGAAGACCGTACGAGTGGCCAAGTGACGTGGAGAGCGGACATGTCGGACGACGAGAATGGTCGGCAGCCACGAGCTAGAATCAACATGGCGGCTAGCGCTCCCAATGCTATGTTCAGTATTCAGCCGCCAGAGCCCTTTGACTTCTCCAAACCCCACGAATGGACACGATGGATACGCCGGTTTGAACGGTTCCGGCAGGCCAGTAATTTATCTTCCAACCCAGAAGGGAACCAGGTGAACACCCTGATATACTGTATGGGCGATGAGGCAGACGATGTCTTGAGAGGCCTCAAGCTAACCGAAGCAGAGCACCAGGAGTATGCCAAAGTGAAAGATGGTTTCGAACGATTTTTTATTGTCAAAAAGAACATTGTTTATGAGCGTGCGATTTAACATGCGAAAACAAGAACTGAACGAGACTGTTGATGGTTTTGTTACTGCCCTGCATGCTTTAGCGAACACTGCAATTATGGGACGCTGCACGACGAGCTTATAAGGGATAGAATTGTTGTGGGCTTGGCAGACACCAGACTGTCCGGCGGATGCAGATGGAGAAAGAGTTGGACTTAGAGAGAGCTGTAAATATGGCCAGACAGTCGGAGGAGGTTAAGAAGCAGCAAACGGCCTTGCGGTGCGACAGTACCGCCTTGCAGTATAACGTGAATGCTGTGCAGACACCACTGGACACCAGACGCGGGCGGAGGCCTCGAAGGTTGGGGAAAACCCTTGGCTCCGATTTTTCAGCGCCAGGCGCAAAGAGTAAAGGCGCTCGAGCTCGCAGTGTTACAGGTGTGGGGGCCATTTCACCATAGACTCCTATGCCCGGCGACTGCTGCAAGATGTCGCTCGTGTGGGAAGAAGGGCCACTACCAGCGGGTCTGCCGACAGTTCAAGGCGGTGCAAAGTATTGAGGAGGACGAGGAGCCGGGTGAGCGTGAAGAACAGGGGTTCTTCCTTGGTTCTGTCTCCTCCGGGAACCATTCCTGGATTGTGGAGGTGAAAATACAGGGCACACCTATGACTTTCAAGCTCGACACGGGGGCGGATGTTACTGTTATCTCCAAGTCAGACCTGCACAACTTGTTCAGTGGGAAGAATGCTCCTGTGCTCCAGCAGCCGGAGAAACCCTTGTTGGGTCCTGGAGGGATGCCACTGGAGGTCACAGGATCCTTGGAGCTTCAGCTCGGCTATGGACAAAGACAGACATGCGAGAAAGTGTATGTTGTAAAAGGACTCCATGCCGCTTTTAGGCCTTCCTGCTATTTTGGGGCTGGGCCTTCTGAAACGTGTTGACACTATCACCATGGAGTCTTTGAAGACCTCATACCCGGATTTGTGCTCTGGGTTGGGGGTAGTGCAGCGGAAATACCACATAAAGCTTCAGCCAAAGGCGGTGCCATACTCTCTGAAGACCCCCAGGAGGATACCACTGCCATTGATGGGGAAAGTGAAAGAGGAGTTAATGAGGATGGAGGCGCTGGGTGTCGTTACCAGAATGGAAGAACCTACCGATTGGTGTGCAGGCATGGTGGTAGTCCCAAAGAAAGACAGTAAAAGGCTGAGACTATGTGTAGACTACACTAAGCTAAATGAATACATATGCAGGGAAAGGTTCGTGCTGCCCTCGGTTGAGCAGAGTCTTGGGATGCTTGCTGGGGCGAAGGTGTTTAGCAAACTGGATGCCAATATGGGATTTTGGCAAATTCCTTTGTCAGAAGAGTCGGCTGCGCTTACCACATTCATAACCCCTTTTGGGCGTTTCCGCTTCAATCGCCTTCCCTTTGGCATTAATTCTGCACCCGAACACTTTCAACGCATGATGGCAGAGGTCATTGAAGGATTAGAGGGTGTGATTTGTCACATGGACGATGTGTTGGTCTGGGGGCGTTGCCAGGAGGAGCACGATGCCCGACTTCACGCGGTATTAAAGAGACTGGAAGAAGCAGGTATTACGTTGAATGTAGGGAAATGTGACCTGTCGAGGGGCACAGTGACCTTCTTGGGCCATGTCATTACGAATTCTGGTATAAGCCCGGACCCAAGGAGGACCGCGTCCATCACGGAGATGGCAGCACCTGCTACAGTAGGAGAACTCAGGAGTTTCCTGGGCATGGTGAATCAGGTGGGAAAGTTCATCCCTCATTTGGCTGAGAGGGACAGAGCTTTGAGAGACTTATTATCAAAAAAGAACAGCTGGTACTGGGGTGGGGACCAGGAAAAGGCATTCAATGACTTAAAAGAGGCAATCACCTCACCTCCAGTTTTGGCTGTGTATGACCCGGAGAGGGATACGAAGGTTTCCGCGGATGCATCATCCTTTGGGTTAGGGAGCGTGTTGCAGCAACAATGGGAGGGCGGCTGGAGACCCGTGGCGTACGCATCAAGGTCACTCTCACCCACAGAGCAATGATATGCACAGGTTGAGAAAGAGGCTCTAGCATCTACCTGGGCATGTGAACGCTTTCGAGACTACCTATTGGGCAAATCGTTCTGTCTAGAGACTGATCACAAACCCCTGGTTTCATTGCTGGGAGGTCAGGCGCTGGATCTTCTACCGCCCAGAATCCAACGCTTTAGGATGAGATTGATGCAGTTCTCATACACGGTGCAGTACGCTCCAGGGAAATCACTGTGGGTGGCAGATGCCCTGTCACGTTCTCCACTTAAAGCCAGGCTAACCCCGGAGGAAACAGAGTTAATGGAGGACACGGATATCTACGTGAACTGTATTGTGGAAAACATGCAGGTGAAGCCATCCTTCCTCCAAACACTACGGGAGCAGCTGAAAGCGGACAGTGTGTGTGCGCGGGTCATGGACTTGTGCAGCCAGGGGTGGCCGCTGTATGCGAACCAGGAACCCTTACTGAAGAGCTACTGGCCAGATCGTTCCACACTAACAGTGAAAGATGGGTTGCTTTTAAAAGATTCGCCTTGTTATCCCCTCTGCCATGCGTAATGAGGTGTTGTTGAAATTGCATGAGGGACATCAAGGCATTGTGAAGTGCAAAGCCAGAGCCTGTCAGACCGTCTGGTGGCCTGGGCTTAGCCAACAGATAAATGACATGGTTTTAAGATGCAGGACGTGCATCTCAGAGAGAAGGAATCCTCCTGAGCCCCTCATCCCAACAGAATGTCCTGACCGACCATGGCAAAGAGTGGGCGCGGATTTATTTGAACTAAAAGGACATACTTACCTTCTTGCTGTGGACTACTTATCCAGGTTTCTTGAGATCGCATTGTTGAAACATAGCAAATCCAACGAGGTCATCACCCACCTAAAATCTTTCTTCGCTCGGCATGGTATCCCAGAGGTACTTGTGTCTGATAATGGACCTCAGTTTTCAGGGCAGTCTTTTGCGGCCTTTGCAACCGCTTATGGCTTCGAGCATGTCACAAGCAGCCCCAGGTTCCCGCAGAGTAACGGGGAGGCAGAACGTGCGGTGCAGACGGTGAAGAACCTGCTAAAAAAAAGTGCCGATCCGTACATGGCTCTCTTGGCGTACAGGACAACGCCACTGCAGAATGGTTATAGCCCTGTGGAACTTCTTATGGGACGATGGTTGCGGACCCCTCTTCCGATTCATCCTTCGCAGTTGGACCCTGTGCTGCCGGACTGGAGAAGGCTCAGGGGGAAAGAGGGGGAGAAGAGGGTGTATAATGGCGAAAACTACAACAGACGCCATCGGGCAAGGCCGCTGGGGGATGTGTTGCCCGGTGACCAGGTGTGGGTGACAGATATGAAGACCCCAGGTACTGTAGATCAAAAACATTACTCGCCGAGGTCATTTAAGGTAGATGTGCCCCAAGGGACTGTGCGGCGAAACCGTGTGCATTTGATTCCCTTACCTGAGCCTGACTGTGAATCAAACCCTGGGTGTCCGGAAAGTGTGCTAAGTAAGACCGATGAGGCCTTGCCATTTTGCAATGGCCTTCCCCTGGAACCCCGGGCACATAGTGATGTTGTGAGGACCAGATCAGGAAGAGTTATTAACAAGCCGGACCGTTTGGATCTGTGAAGATCAGGGTATAAATAACAATGTCATTGGGGTTTATAGTAATCTGAATGTGGCTAAGTGAGCATTTTGGTCAATGTACCAAGTTCGTAGTGAAGTGAAAGAAATTGAATAGATCTGGGTTTTGTGTTAAGTGAAAAGGGGCCTTATGGAAAAGGAGATGTGGTGTATTCAATGGACTGTGTTGTCTTGCCTTAGCTAGTGCTCTTTGGGGGCGGGGGAAAGTGCATGATGCAAGGGCTGTGACACAGGAAGTGATTGTATTGTAAGGTATGTTGGCCGGTCAATAAAGTTTGGAGTTGGTACCGACTGCACACAGTTGTCCCGCGTCTTCTTTCTAAGGTAAAAGAATACGACAATGTCCAAAGCAATGGAACCCAGTTTTCTATATGGCTATGGCCCCAGTCATTAAAGGGTGTATATTTTTTGCAACATTACCGAATATACATTTGTTCTTAGCAACAATTTATTGTGAAACACTATGAGCCACATTTGTCAAGTCTTTCTAATTTAGATTGTGCAGTACGAATGATTGCAAGCAGGGAATGAAAATCAAAACATCTGATCTGCACCAGAAATATAGCATGCAGACTTAATGCATTTGCATTCAGCAACTCTTCTCCTTTGTTTCCGAGTCCTACTTCAAATCAACATGTAGACTGCTGGCATCAAGACATTTTTGTTTGTAAATAAAACAGTCAAGCTTTAGTTGTCTGCTGATTTGTTTGCCACTTCTGTGGAATTTGTATGATCCATCAAGTCCTGATACACTGATAGACTGTTTCATTGAAGACTACACATTTTCCCTAAGGTTGTGTGACTTCAGGCAATGATATGTTAAGTAAGAGAGGTGAGAGTATGGGTTGCTTACATCCTACTGTACCCTAGTTGCTAAGATATTTTCTGGAGAAAAAAATATTCACTGAAAGAGTCCATCAATATAAAGGGACTCAGTGATCTGTACCAAAAGCCATCTTTGTAGCTCCTACCAAGAGTAAATGCTATCAGCAGCTCTTGGTGTATATGTAGAAAATAACATGGTGTCATATGTAAGTTCTTTAAAGAATAGCATTCATTTTTTTATATATATTGTTGCGATGCCCCAACACTGGCCTGGTAATCAAGGAGCCTCAATCTTCACCACTGGCAATACTGGGGAATGTACACACTGGGAGGATGACAAGTACACACACAGTAAAGGACAATTTCCCTTAAGAGCACACAGAGACCACAGTCAGTCTGGGACTGGTTTCTCCATTTTTTCTCCAGATCCCCAATAAAACTCCCCACTGGCACAGCTATAGAGTTGAGTCCTTAGCGGGGGTTCCAAGCCAAGTCCTCCAACAGTCTCTTTGTCCAACCAGTGCTTCGTGTCCCTGCCCAAGTTGCTGACACATGCACTCTTGGAGATTTGTTTTGCGCACACACACACACACACACACACACACACACACACACACACACACACACACACACACACACACACACACACACACACACACACCTGGGAAAGGCTGACACAGGTTTATTACCTATGCCCTCTTCTGCCCAGACTATAAGGTACTTATCAGACTATAAGGTACTTATCACTGCCACCAGAACCCCTTATCAGCTAATTTAAGGCCCTTAATAAAGGGTCTGCAATCCTGCTGAATATTGTTACTATTAATCCCAATGGTAGTTTGACCAAAAGCAAGGCTATTAGGAGTGGCCTGCACAGTGTCACAAAATAGATATGCAAGTACTCTAAGATCTTAAATATGTCTCACAAATATCAGCCACAATAAATAACAAAAGAACAAGACAATACTAAATATGTCTTCACAGTGACATCAGAGTTCAAAATCACAGGAAATATTTACAACATTGCAGGACAGTCTCAAATAAATACAGATAACAGCTAAACTACTATTTACTATATTCCTTACTGAATGTAAAAGAAATTACTGTGCCCTAGTTAACTTACTTAACTTACTTACAGCAAGGCAAGATAGATGTGCTGAGTGGATGTTTCCAGCTGATGCTGCCAGGTCAAAGACAAAAAAAACAAAACAAAATGCACAGTCACTATCTCAGAAAGTTCTTTAATATCAAATATTACTGCTGGAATACTTGCAGCATGACATCACTTTTTATCACCTGACTTAAGTTCCCAGGCTCAATAACCATTGCTAGAAACTGCTAGCATTTAGCATCACCCTGTGAAAATACATAGCCTTCAGACGTTTGCTACAGCTGGAAGACAAAAAAAACAATAAAACACTTATGCAGAAGGCTCCCTAGTTTTAGACATCCTGTCTCCTTGTTGCATTGAAACTAACTTTTATTGAGCAGTTATAAAACAGTTTAATTTCAACCATTTTTCTGAAACTTTTCAAGTTAACCTTCTATTTCCATGTTTCCACTGTTTATATACATTTAGACAATTACAATAGTGTATACACATTTCTGTTCTTTTCTAGTACAGTATACTGTGAATACATCTTTAAGCTAAGTGCTTTACACACACTTCTGTACCAGCAATTTGATATACACATAACATACAGTTTTAATACATTTGTAACACAACCATATGAATTGTGTTGACATTCACAACTGACATATCTTTATTTACAAAATTCCGGATAAAGATGAGCTGGCAGTGTCTCCTTCTGTCACACGTCTATATAAATCATATTAATATTCACAAATGCCATATAACTATTTACAAAATTCCAGTGAGCTGGGTTGTCAATATTTCCTTTTTTGACAATTGTTATAAGTCTTACAACTACTCCAGCAAAACAGAAATCTTGATCTAGGGAGCTACATGGATTGCGAGTAATTTACTTAAAATGCATTTACTTAACAGCAAAAAGAATCAAATAACCTGACAAACGTAAATTTTAAGGCAAGCAACCATTTACATCTGCTCCATAACTATTTCCCACCTCACCCTATCCGTACCTGACACATGCTATGTTGAGTTCAAATGCCTTCATGGATTTTGGCATTAAGTTCCATGGGTTCATCACCCCCATCTATGAAGATGTAATTTGACAGATCCAAGAACAAGTTATTCCTTACAATCTGTTGCCTGTACTCTTTACTTATTCAGTTTCTTTTTTATCAGAATGAACCCAATCACATTTCCTAGATGTAATCTTAGGCATTCATATCATATCCCCCCACCATCTCCTCTGGTTATTATCGAAAAAAAACTGTAGCTCCACTAGTTTCTGGTCAGACATTTCCCCTCTGTACCATGCACATTCTGTGACTTTCATCTGGACTCTGTCTAACAGCTTCCTGTCCCTCTCTTTGTATGCCAACCAGAACTGCACACAATAATCCAAGTGTAGTCTGACCATGGCCTGGCAAAGTAGGAGTGTTACCTCAAAATTGCACACAGTACTCCAGGTGTGGCCTGACCATAGCCTGGTAGAGTAAGAGTTTTACCTCAAAGTTTCACAGAGTACACCACATATGGTCTGACTGTGCACTGACAGAGTAGGAGTGTCACCTGCGAACTGCACACAGTACTCTAGCTGTGGCCTGACCATAACCTGGTAAATATGTTGTTTATCTCAGAACTGCATGCAGTACTCCAGGTGTGGCCTGACTATGGCCTGGTAGAGTGTGAGTTTTACCTCTTTGCTTCTTTAATCTATTCTCCTGATGATACATCCCAGGAGTCTGTTAGCGACTGTCACTGCTCTCTCCCTTTTCTGTTACTGATACAAGTCTTTCTTAGAGTCTTTCCCTAAACTGTAACTATTTGTTATCAACAAAAAGCTGCAGTTTGCTTTCTTCTTTCTTAGACATATCTGTAATGAACACATGGACTACATCCAGAACCAACACCTCTGAAGTTACCTCCTGACAATGTCCATCTTGTCGCAAATTTCTATATTCTGCCATTCTGTCATGTGGCAGTCAAATTCTTTAGTTCCTTTGTTACTCATAGTGGTCCACTATGTGGCCATGCAATGCAGCATAGCAAAGCTAAACACATCACCAGTATTGCCATGCATACCTCTCAAATATTCAGATTTTTGTCTCATAATTTTGGTCTATTCCTCATAAAATTTGTGGCCTTCTGGTAAACCATGGAGGACTGAAGTCACTAAATAATGAAATACATTTGAGTTTCAGACCACATCCTTCACAAAATGCATGCTAGCACAGATTCTGTTATTCTAGCAACTTTCTAAGTTCATAAGAGTAACTTTTAAAATATGTCCCTACTTTAGGCCTTTGCCCCCCATTATTTTAAGCCTTGTCCAGATTTCACTCTTTCAACAAAAGAACAGAATGTGCACATTTTTAGGGTACAGTTCCAGCATTTCCATACACCTCTTGCTTATATACATTTACTAACTCAAAGATGGTTGCATCGCACAGAAAGGGCAGCATACACAGAAAAAAGTGCATATTTTTGAGCCACTCATTCCCAGGGATGCAATGATATCATACACGAGCAATTTGTCAAGAAAATTAAATTCTAGAAATATATCTTTTTAAGACAAAAACAACCAAAAGTGTAGGAAGAAATGTATTTTTCTTTGTTAGGTATAGCACTCCTGAAGGTAGATTTATCCCGACTTTTCTACTTTTCTATGTCTCCCTCGACTAGTTCTGATCTAATTTAGTTCTTGCACCATCTCTCTACCCCTTAATTTTATCAATTAATTCTTTTTTTTATTAGCCAGTTAAGTTTCATAATGGCTAATACTGTCTGCAACGGTATTCTGTTTATTTCATTGTGTGGCCTGACATCAGTTGGATTAATTGGCAGAGACTTGTATGTTGCAGTATTTTTATTATTGTTACTGCATTTTTATTGCATTTAGGGTACAATTTAAATTTAGAGGTTTGGATTCTGGATTTGGGAAGGCTGAAGTTCTCATGGATGGGAATATGAGTTTTGGGATAGACAGGGAAGACTTTTTTTGTTGTTTTGCACTTATCTTTCTTTCTTTCACTAGCATGTTTCAGGAACAAAACTGAAGACAATAGAAATCATTGGGTATGACGTTTTTTGAATACAGCAATTTTTTCTGCTTGTTTAGGTATGTATGTACATAACCATGGTTAATGTGTATTTATATTTCACATACTGTGTGTGCTTGTTATCTTTCTTTTAAGGGACAGAACTTGAGTTTTTCCTTTCTTTTTAAAGGTACATTGACATATTGTTTCATATTTTTTATTAAAAGTAACAAGTAAATCTCAATGTAAGTTAAAATGAGAAAAGAAAATAAGATTTAACATTAATTTACAGTAAAATATTTGGCTCAAATGTTAATATTAACATTATCTGTGAACCAATATGGGATGTTTTAATTAGACCTGAATTTCTTTTGATATTAACTTGTACAACTGAAGTGATTTGTGTTGTCTTAGGACAGGATTCAGCAGCCTGTTCTGCAGTTATTAGGACTGGTGTGGAGAAAAATAAGCAGGATGCTAAGTTTGTATGATTCAGAAATAGAAATGCAATTGGCCTTAATGAGCAGCTGACATGAATAAAGTGGACTGAAATCGTTTATACAAATGAATTGTATTATCAGTGCTTATAGGGGTCAAAGGGTTTATTCTCATAGATAGATAGATAGACAGATAGATAGATAGACAGATGAGACAGTGCATTATCAGAAATGTCTGGTCTCCTATACTGAGCTGATAAACACATAAGGAAATCGCAATATGGTTAAACGAGGCCTACTTTCATAAGTCAGGCATCATTTATACTTACAGGTATGATTCCATTAGCTGCACCGACCATGCTAGTAACACCAGAATAAGTGTCAGGCAGCCAGACAATGTCCATCTCAAATTCAGCTGCTGTATACATCACTTAACATCCATAAGCAGTGAGACGATTATTATCATCTGCATATGAAAACACTTGCATATGTCTGTAACATCTCTTGTGCTGCAGATGTTGATAATGGTACTACTGGAAACCAAACTAATGACAATGGTCAGCATCATAGCCACAGGCACATTTCAGAGATTTATGAGGAATATTACAGACATATTTCATATGTCTGAAAATACAATTTTGAATCATTTCTTGGACAGCATGGTATCCCATGCAGACAGATATACCCACTGGACTAGAAATTCTACTGAGAGGATACTTGTAATGCTGGATTGCCACCACATAAAGGATATTCCTGGCATTACTTATGCCATAGACTGGACACATCTAAAGATATGGATACCTATAACAGATGATTGTGTAGCCTATTTTGAAGGCATAGATTGTATTTCCTCAATGCATAGTTTATGAGGGAGACTGCCAACAGATTGATAGCATTCTAAGCAAACACCAAAACTGCAAATCGAATTCACTGAAGCAACTTTCAGAGATAGTGAACATAGCTTCAATGAACTTGATTCAGAGTTTTCACATTGAATCCAAAAATAAATAAATAAATAAATAGATAAATAAATAAATAAATAATGTCTGCTAAAGGTCAGACCACAAAAGTATCATGATCACCAAGGAGAAATCAGAGCTGTGATACACAGGAACAGAGTCCCACTTCCCCAATATATTTGCTGTCCTTAAGGATAAAACCATAACACTATGCCTCTGCATAGTGGCATTTGATGTTGTACCTAGTGTGGGCATCTGAGAGGAGGATTTTGCCTAGTTCGCTCTAACGGTGATGTTCGCAAAAAGACAGGAGAAGCAACAACCATACGAGAAAACACAAAGGATTTTCCAGTGCTTCCTTTGCCTATACAGGATCACTCGAGATGGCCACAGAAACACAGCAGAGCGATGAAGAGACGTACATCTTCAACCAACAATATTCACAAATGCCAGAAGCAGAAGAAATGGACTTAGGAAAAGAAACATTGTTTTTTGACATTTCTGGACACTCACTTAGTGAAGGTGAGAGGACATTGCTCGAAAAAGGTCTGTCTTTTGTACCTGCTCTAAACACTGATGTTATTGATGTTGTTATAGATGTTAAACATTTTTCCAGGAATGTGATGCTTAAAAATATGTTTGGTAAAGGAACTCTCATGTTGATGCTTTAAAGAAACCTGGCACTTTTATTCCACATCTATATCCACTCCTTGAAGCGCTTGATAGAGCAAACAAAATGGATTTGTTGTTACTGAGTAACAATGATAATAAATTGTTTTTTTTAATTTAATTAAAACAGAGAAAGAAGCCATTATGTCACTACAGAACAATGACAAGATTACAATCAGGCCAGCAGATAAAGGCAGGTCATTTGTGATTATGGACCATTGTAATTATAGAACTAAAATGATTGATATGCTATCACATGTTGACAGCTATGTTTCATTGAGGATGAGAGTGTTGGACTTACTTATTAAGAATGTACATGCAAAATTGTATGATATGTTGATGTGTAGACAGATAGATGGTGAACTCTATAAATATTTTCTTGTTGAGAATCCAATAGTGCCTACTATTAGAGGACTACCAAAAATACACAAAGATGCCGGTGATCCTCCTCTTAGACCGATAGTCTCCAGTAGGGGTTGGCTTACTGAGCCGGTTTTCATTTTTCTAGAGAAGTGCCTAAGACCATTGATTATGTGCTCACACACAATACTCAGTGATATGGAAGATCTCCTTACAACTTTATCAGATTTTATTTTTTCTACATCTGACATATCTGAATTCATTTTTGCCATTCTTGATGTTACTTCCCTATTTACCATTGTGATGCCTGTGCTCTGGCCCAGCAATCAAGGATCCTCAATCCTCACCACTAACACCAGTGAGGGGTGTCTCATATAGGAGGAAAGGATAACAAATACACACAGTAAAGTGCAATTACACTAAAGAGCACACAGAGATCACAGTCAGACCGGGGCTGGTCACTCCCTTGCTCTCCAGGTCCCCAAGAAGACTCCCCACTGGCACAGGTATAGGGTCCAGATCTCAGGCTAGTCGGAAAGCTAAAACTTCCAGCACCCTCTCTGTCCAACCAGTGATTCGTGTCCCTGCCCAAGTAGCTGACACACACACACACACACACACACACACACACACACACACACACACACACACACACACACACACACACACACACACAAACACACTCTTTGAGAAGAGTTTATATAACCACACACAGAAAATCCTGGAGAAGGCTGGCACAGTTCTCTAGCTGTGCCCCTTTTCTGCCCAGTCTAAAAGGTAGTACCACCTGCCACCACCCACTAATATGTATCAGCTACTCAAAGGCCCTTAAAAGGGTGTCCAATTATTACTGTGCAATATTATTATCCAATTGGTAGTATAGTCCGGGGCTAAAGCTATTGGAGTGGCTTTGTACAATGTTACCAAAGGCATACAAGTACTCTAAAGAGCTTAAATTATTTCTACAAAAACAGCCGCAGTTGAAAGGGCTTAAACATATTTAATAACAAATAGTCAAAACAATACTTTTTACTACACAGTGCTAGTCAAGAGTTCAGAGATCACAGAGAAATACTTTAAATAATTCAGTAATACAGTTCTGACATCACAGAAAAACACGTAGTCTAATCTTTCTAGTTTCCAGATATTTCTAAGAGAAAACACAAATCTAACATAAACTTACATATAGAGCAAGACAGTGCTGAGTTGGATGGTCAAGACAAAAATGCTTTATGATCCCTGATTATCTCTCTTTTTAAAATCACATTTCTGATTCACATTACATCATTCTTTACCCTTCCCTGGAGGCTACATTCTTTAGTAAGCTCACACCAGGTCAGGAAGCAAAGCCATTAAGGACATTTATGCATGCAAATTCTGCCCATTAAATCTGGTCTTAAAACAATAGCAAGAATTCCTTCATCTAGGCAGGCTGGAGCCAACTTTGAAAATCAAAGACAGTCATAAAATGTTTGACTTAACTTCATTACAGCAGAGTGCACTGTTATTACATTTTTTCAGTTCCACATGTAACACTATTTTTTCCATTTAAGACAACAAGCCTGTGGCTTACATTAATATTTATAAATGACAGAATTGTCTGTAAAATTTTATCTGGCTACACTGGCAGCCTTCACAACTGTCATACCAGGTATGGAAGGGACAGAATATAGTAAACAGTTTTTAGTGGAAATGTCACATCTTCCATGTGATAAGAAGCAATTATATTGTTTGTTGCTTGAGTTGGTGTTAAATAATAATGTGTTTCTCTATGAAGACAAATGCTTTCTTTGGAGAAAAGGAGTGACCATGGGTGCTCCATGTGCCAACTCATATGCCAACCTAGTGATGGCATGGTGGGAGAACACTTATAACCCATGTTGTTTACTTTAAGCTGGTATGGTACTACTAAAGGTTTGTGGAAGACATCTTCCTTTTGTGGAGTGGTACTGAGGCTGAATTAGAAGAGTTTGTTATAAATTTGAAAAGTACTACCAACTTTCTACATTTTAGTGGGTAATGGTCAATAGAACACATTGATTTCTTAGATGTTCATTTAGCAAAGAAAGAACAGACAATAGCTACTACTGTCCATAAGAAAACATGTAAAAAAATAATCTTTTACACAAGGACAGTATGCATCCACCCCACATATATAAGAATATTGTGAGAGTTCAAGGGCTTAGGACATTCAGGCTTACCGACAAAGATGAAGAATGCATTTTGAAATTATATAAGTTAGAACATAATTTTCAAGCCAGAGGTTACAAGCAAGCTGAATATACACTACCGATAGAAGGGGTGAGGATAGATAGGAAAGGCAGGGGTAGACCATATTTTAGGGATAGTAAGTTAGATGATGGACAAATAAGATCAACTAATAGAGACAATTCAGAAGTATGTAGAATGATAACTCCATTTACTAGGAGCAACAAACAGATATGTGAATTAATAAGTAAACATTGGAATATACTTATGGTTGATGAGGAACTTAGATCTTTGTTTGGTGATACACCAAGATTCATTTATAAGAAATCCAAATCCCTCAAGCATCTTTTATGCTATGAGAAGTCTGAAATGAATCATAAAGTTTTGCCATCTCAAAAAGTAGGCACTTTTGGTTGTAGTAGATGTAATTTCTGTAGTTATATAGGTAACACCAATAAGTTCATTCATTCATTCAATAACAGGAAAGGGTTATGAGTTTCGGGGTTATGCTGATTGTATAACAAGGGACATGATATACTTAGCCACTTGTATAAAATGCCCCTCCTTCTATGTTGGAAAGACAAACAGGATGCTTAGAGAATGGATACGTGAGCATATATATGCTATTAATAGAGAACACACAACAAATGCTTTGGCCAGGCATATTTGTGAAAATGAGACCACACATAAATGTATTTTTATGGTATTAGAGTTAGCCTCTACGAGCCCTAGACCTGGTAACATTAAGAACACAACTGAGAAAATAGAGACTAAATAGATCATCAGGCTTCAGGCAGATAAGGGGCTTGGCCTAAATGACAGGATCTTCTTTAAATCTTTTTTAAGGGCTAGACCATTAAACAAATGCACATGCCTCTAAATGTTATATGTTCAAACATTTTTATTTGCTTTATGTGTTTTTAAATTTTATCTGTTTATGTATGTTGTATAGAGATTTTAGTGATGATTTTATTTATAGCATATGGGGATGTATTAATTGGGGAAGCTTAGCTACTGGTTGTTTTTAAATATATAATATGAAGATTTAGCTAGTGATTTTTAGAAAGTCTGAGGATGCGTCATACTCGATGTGAAAGTGCTTGCTACCATTAAAGATTTCATCTGCATCATGTTGTGTTTGTGCCTTCTTTGGGTTTTAGTCTGTGGACCTGTGGGACTTTGAGTTGATCATGGAAGTCTGCCCCTTGGACAAGGAGATCTGCCATCTGCAAGTATGCCATCACCCAGTCGTACTATTCTCACCCATGTGGATGTAAACACAAATCATTTTCCTGTAGTGGCAGGGATTCTAAATGTGAGCAGTGGGTTCCCATGGGGTCAAGGTCACCTTCCTCATTTTTTTACTGACTGCAACCATGTCTATAGTATAGTATAGATTGCCCGGGCTCAGCAGTGACCAGCACCTATATTGTTACTATGCATAGAGGAATGTGTAAAGAGCGCTCATATCCTTATCATCAGTGCAGGAAAATGATGCACAAGAGTATCAAGGCAAATGCTGATGCCATGTAGCTTATGGCCATTTTGTGGATTAACATTGTCATCTAGTGTCCCACCAATACTTGAATGTCTGGCCATGACATTTGTAGTGCATTCCATTGTATGCTGTCATTTGTTGAACTCACAGGCTCTCCCGCAAAATGGCCAGATTTTGTGTGAGTGCATCACCACAGGCCAAAGTAGCCAGCAAGTTATACAACAGTTATTGCCAATGTGCAAGGTCAAATGCAGTTGGCACTGAGCATATTGATCTTCTTGGCCTACAGCATGTGACAGTGACACAGGCAGACATTAAATGAGTGTAGTACCTATCCATAATGCACAAACCTTACAGTCTCACTAGTGGATGACAGCTGTAGATATACATTATTATCTGCCTTGTTGTCAGTGTGTCCCAGTTTGAATCACTTTGCCATTAGCATCACCAGTCACCCACAAGTGATGCTCATATGATGCCAATTAAGGTATTGTCACACATTATCTGCAGCTAACATTAAATGTCTGCCATCCGTTAGTGCACTGAAGATGCAGATTTTCTCCATCCTCAGCCAAAACATGATTAGAATAGTTATACTTGTCATGAGCTAAGAGTCTCATGAAGAGTATGATCTTCGCTTGTAGAAATGAAACATATGTTAGCTTTATCCACATAAAGAGAATAGACAGAAGTAGATACAACTGACTCACTGGCCAGTGATAACACCTATGGGCATTGTGCCATAACAGCTGTAGGTGAGGGTGTGACTCACTGGCATGATCATTTTTATAGGTATGATATAATAAGAATTGATTATGCTCTAAATGCAATTTAAATTAGGCATTGTAAAAGTAGCATCCCTAAGGGCAAAGAGATCTCAAGTTCAAAGCATCTGATCATGTACATACTTTCTCAGGTAGATGATAGTTCTGCAATGACCACTCTGTTGTAATAGCCTAATCTCTATGGCCTTCTTCTTGGCTTTATTTTATATATTGGTAACCCTGAAGTTACTTTCTGCGGCATTTCCTGGATCTAGTTTAATTGATGCTTTCCAGTACCTCAGCCCATCTGTCACAGTCATCTCGGTTACATTCACTTCCGAGAAATACTCCACATCTGTTCACATGGCATTAGGACAATATTCTCTCTTTAATGATGTTTGCCTTCTCTTTTTTCTGCTTCAAGTCATTAATCTATTTTGACTCAAAGATGTAAGAGTTAGAATGCTAACATAAACCACCTATAGGTATGCTGCAACCTACATAATTAAACTAGTGGCTAAATGAATGAGATTCATTTTCCTGCACCTTAGATCTCAAAAAAGAAATGCAACTTTGTTTGCCTCAAAATAGTTTGAGAGAAGACATCAGTCTCAGTGTTATAGCATGGTGCTGTGATTTAAGTGAACAGCATTCTACAAACCTTTGTAAAAAGCACTAATGAAAATGACGTGTTTTGGGTGATATTCCAAATTATAGGGCTGTAGTGCCACAATCTACTTTGGATACAGTTTTGACTTAGCAAACACTTGCCTGTGAGCACTGGTCTCTACACACACAATTTAAATAAGATTGTACTGTTTCATACAATATGCTAAATGTGATGTTAAAGATATTTAATATCTCATATAGATTTATTTCAGGACACCCCTTTGTAAAGTGCTTTCTTCTTTTGCAGGGGATCATTATTAGCATCTACATCTATACTACATGAAGACCTTTACCAAAAGATTCAGGACTAACATGGACACATGCTGTACACAGGGCAAGTTACGAGCACCATCCATTCATGTTTCATCGACTCATTCATGTTTCATCGACTATCTTGGGGTTTGGTTGTATGCTAAGTACTTTACACACACAGCAATATACTTCAATATGTTGTGGTGCTCTAAAACTAGATTATATGTATATTTATTTTACTCATATATTTCACATACTTCTTTGCTATCATGATAAATGGTTCAGTTAACTGTGTATTAACACATAGGATCATAGGATCATAGGAGGTTACTAGGCTATTGGGCCTGAAGCCCTTTATAAGCCTAGTCAAGAGTGTAGCCCAATCAGCACCCAAAACCCCTGTTAAGCAGGGACACCGGTGGAATCCCAGGGGTGTATTTTCTGTTTCCCATCCAGTTATCTATGGTGCGCTTAAAAAGGGATAATGAGGTACTCTGCTTGACGTGGAGAGGGAGTCTATTCAACAGATGGGCAGTCTCTGTGACACAAATCTGTCCTGCCAACAAGTTCTATTGATATCACAGACCAGGCTGAGGTCGCATGTACGGGTTGCTCGAGTGGAGCTTGACTTGTGGATATGCAACTGTCCCATCAAGATGGGGTCTGAGATTGCTTTGTATGCCAGACAGAGATCACCTCTGAGGAGTCTGTATGAAACTGAGTAGAGGGACAGGGCTTTTAGCCTATCTGTGTAGGGCAGATGTTTGAGGCACTGGATTCTCCTGTTGAAGAACCTCTGTGGTCTCTCAAGCTGCTGCATGTGCTTTGCAAGGTACATGCCAAAGGGGGCACTGAACTCAATAATGGCCTTATAAGGGAAGAATACAGGGATGTTATGATCTCTTTGTCCCTGGATGACATACTCTTACTTATGAGGTGGGCCATGTAGAAAGCTTTCCGAACAACAGAAGCAACATAGTTGTCAAAAGTCAGGTTGCTATCAATGTGGGTGCCAAATCCCTCACTACTGATTGTGTACTTAGGACATTGTTATTAATGTGATAATATGTGGGAATGTCACTCTTTCCAAAGGGGATGATGATGCTTTTTTTGGCATTCAGCTTGAGGCCATGTTTCTGGCACCAGTCATTTGTTTGGATGAGACCCTCTTGGAGGACATCCACATCACTTGGGGAATTGATGACTGTGCCCAGCTTGTAGTCATCTGCAAATATGGTGAGCCATAACCCACTGGATTTGGCCTGCACCTCAGAGAAGTATATCCTGAATAACAGAGGCCCCAAGACCAATCCCTGGGGTGCGCCACTCATTATGGGTCTACTGCTTGAGGTAGCTTCCCCTATTTTGATGAGGTGGGTTCTATCATTGAACCAGTTTGCTACCCATCTAATAACATATTGATTGATTCCTAGTTGAGACAGTTTATCTACTATCCCTGAGTGGGGAATAGTGTTGAAGGCTTTGGCCAGGTCAAGGTAGGTGGTGTGCGCCATCTTCCCCTCATTCACGGCTTTGGTGACTGTCTCAAAGAAGTCAACCAGATTTAATAGAAATGACCTCCCCTTGACAAAGCCAAACTGTGTGGGGTCGAGTGTTTGGAGGTTGCCAATGTCTGTTTTAATGAGGTTCATCATAAACCATTCTATGACCTTGCAGATCAGACTAGTTAGGCTGATGGGTCTATAATTTCCTGGATCAGTGGACGCTGCACCTTTGTGTAAAGGGATGACAGTGGCTGTCCTCCACTTGGCTGGGACAAAGCCAGTACTCAGGCTTTGGTTGAATAGGGTGCCTAATAGTACTGCAAGTTCATGCTTGAGTTCATGTAGGATGCAGCTTGGGATGTTATCAGGTCCCATGGATGTTGTATTTTTTGCCATTGAGAGGGCAGTGATGACCTGTTCCCTAGAGATAAGGGGTGGGGGACAGGTACTAGGGATGTCCTGATTTACTGATGGGGCACAGAGTGGAGATGTTTTCACTGAATCTGCCAGCAAGTAGATTGGCTATATCTGCAGCATTTGTGTATGTGGTGTCCTTGACCACCAGTTCTGAACAAATTTGGGTGCTTCCTTTGAGACTGCGGACATATGTGAAGAAGGACTTATGATTGTCTCTAGTAGATGTGGCCAATTTGGACTCAAAGATGGCTTTAGTGGATTTCACTATTTGCTTATTCAGGCTAAGGAGAGATTGCTTCCAATTGTGCACCTGCTCCTTCTTGTCCTGGACAGCAATTTTTTCCTTTTGTTATGTAGTTTATTTATTGCAGATGTTCACCAGACAGGTTTACTCTACCTTGCGGAGGATGATTTTGTCCTGTCAGGTATTCCTGATTCCATGCATCTATATAAATGCTTGTATAGTACTTTGGTGTAGATTTAGACATTGGTGCCAGTTCCTACAGTAGGGGAGGGGGTGTGAAGCAGTTTATATCATCCCTCAAGAGGTTGTAATCAGCTTTGGAGTTTTTTTTTTTGACCCTAGCTGGATGGGTGTCAGTGGAGATGGTGACTTCTAAAGTAACCGCTTTATGATTGGATCTTACCAGGGAGGATGATTTCATAGGGGTGCTGCAGTGGTTACTCATGTTGGTTAATACCAAGTCCAAGCTATTATCACCTCTTGTGTGGGTATCAACTAGCTGTTCCAAGACATTTGCATTGATAAATTCAAGGAATCTCTGGGCAAATGTGTTCTGACATGAATAGTTTTTCTAATCTATGGTTGGGTAATTAAAGTCACCAGGATCAGGGTAAAGGGTTGAAACTTGCTAGATTTAAAGAGGTCCAGATAGGTGGAGTGGGCATCTGGCATCAAATTTGGGGACCTGTAACTAGCTATAATTGTATAGGGGTATTGTCAATGGTTAACTGCACCTGGAGTGTTTCCTGTGCATCATACTGCTTGACCAGCCTGGAGGTATGTGTGCCTTTAATACATATTGAAACTCCACCTCCTTTGGCTTTGCTGCCCACATTTTGGGGTCTGAATGTATGATAGGATGAGTAACCAGGTAAGGCTGGGATGCTGTCCACAGCTTTGAACCAGGTTTCTGTGACTGCACAAACATCAGCATCTTCCGGGGTAAAGAATGCTTGCAATGAGTGCAGTTTCATATCCTATAGGTATTTCCATGGCTTAGAGGAAAGGCATCCTGACTATGACCTAGTCAACCTGGGTTTCAGTAATGGATGGGGTACTGATAGTGCTGACTGTGGACGGAAGGAAATGAAGTGGCATAGCCTGCTTCTGTCTCCTCTGGGGTGGGGTGGGGGGCAAGTGTAGGCAAACCATAGAGGCATGACACTCATTAAAAACTCTCCAGTGAAGACTGGAGACTTAATGGGAACCAGTATAATTCATTCATTGGTGGGGTGCAGGGCTATTTCAGACCTACGTAATCCATGACAGTAATGGGAAGAATGGTGACAGAGACCCACATAAAAGAGGGCATTGAATGTGGGGTCAGAGAAGAGGAGGAATAGAACCCAATGAAGATGGCAAGAGAACAGAACCTAGAGCAAGAACTCTGGCAACTAGGGTAGAGAAAGATGGGGAATAAGGGTAAATTAATACAGTGTTACAACTATGAGATCACCAAGGGAGGAGGATGAGAGACTAGAGGAGACAGTCAAAGAGTGCTATATTCAATGGAAATCTGAATCTGCCAGGAGCAGGCTGCAGAGCATGAGTGCACGTACAGAGGGAGCAGACAGAATCCTCCACTATGAAGGGCTCAGTCAATTAATGAATGCCTGTACTAGGAAGGATAAAATTCTGGATGTGGTCATAATTATGTGGAAGGGGACAAGATTATCCAGGTGAAAGTGCCAATATCAACTACTGTGATATCAGTGTGCATTTTAGAGGGAAAGTAGGTTATAAAATTTAAGACAAATATGATAATGTAGGATTCTAAGGGGGTACGTTATGATGAACTGAGTGAGGGCCAAAAAAGTATAAGGGCTCTGGGAAAAATTAAGGGAACAAACAAGACATGAGACTGTGTCAACAATTCATTATTCATAGTGAAGACAAAGGTATGAAGAAGATGTAAACAGATTTAAAGTGGAGAAGGCCAGTAACTGCAGAGGAGTGTGGAAGGGAGATGTAACAAGGTGGATGAGGCAAAGTACAAGAAGACAAGCAGAAGGCCAACAAAGAATATGAGTGTGACAAAGGCAAATGATGAAAGGCAATTCACAGGATAGACCACAGGGGAAGGACAAACTCTTCTTCAAGTATGTAGCAGAAAGAAATGACGGAGGGAGATATCTGGTTAAGCTGACCAAAGAATGGAGGAAAATGACCAAAAACTTGGAAAAACAGAGTTACTGAATAAATACTTTGCTTCATTCATTACAAAAGATAGCAAGGAGATGGTGCCATGTTGGATAGGAGGAAGCAAGAGATGTTAGAGTTGGTAATGCAGTGAATAGACACCATGATATGAAAATGGGGCTGAAAGGAAACTGGCTTTCTTACGAGAGGATAAATCACCGAGAAGAGATAGACTGCATCGCAGAATCTTCTGGAATTTGTCCAATATGCTGGCATATCTTCTTTCTAGTGATGAAGAAGTAGGAAAACCCATGGAATTACAGACTTTTAGTTTCATATCAGTGGCAGGGAAAAGTCATGGGGAAAATAATTAGAAAAAGGCTAGTTACCTAGAATACAACTATCTTCAGGCAAGCAACATATATGGGTTCATGTCAAGAAGGGGCTAATTATCTCCTAGTAAACAACATTCATGGGTTCCTGTCAAGAAGTAACTATCTGATCTAGTTTTCATTAATGGGAACAGACATTTAGGAAAACTGACTTTAATTACAAAGAAAGATGAAGAAAGAGGGTGGGCCAAAAAAAAGGATGGCGTGGACTCAGTAAAATATCAAATTTAATCCATGGCAATGAAACGCAACTTCTTATTCTTTTAGTCTTATAACAGGTATGTGATTGTACTACCCAACTATTTAAATGTCCTTTAGTATTCAGTAACAGTACTTTCCATAATTCGTGCTGCTGAGTCCAGTGAGTCTGCATGCAATTTCAGTTTCAGCCTGGAGTATACATGTAACTAATATGTGGAACAAAGTACGTGAATATGATTCATGGGTGCAGCGTCAGAATGATGGCTGTCTGAACCAGGAGCTTTGGGGAAGCCAAGGAGAAGGGTAAAACAAGGGCAATATTCCCCACTCTTTTAAAATTGTGGAAAAAAAAGAGTTACTAAACCAGCAAAGATCAGTAACCAGAAACAGAAATGCTGCTGCCATGGAAGAGAAGATATGAAATAGTAACCATGTTCATTGAGCTACTGAAAGATGTGGCCTTTCAGAAAAACAGTGGGTCTAGACAACAAATCATTTTAATGAGACTGGAAAGATAGACTCATGACATAGTTCCAAAGTGAGACAGTTGGAAGAATTGAAAAGAGAGAAGAATAAAATAAATTACCAATAAAACAGAGCATGGAGAATCAGCATAAAATTACTAGAATAATGACTAAACAAGAGGAGTTAGTCATTTTTTATGTACAGATAGCCCCATACCCAGCAATTAGAGCTCCTTTTTTGTCCTTATTTTGTCTGTGCATATCTCTGTAATGTAATAAAAATAATAAAATAATAGCCACATAAAATATTTCAGCTGTTTTATTTATATAAACACACAGTTGCTTGCTGGCTCCCATATAAACTACTCATCCCACAAAGGTATCCACTTGCCATAGCTGGTTATCAGAAAGGAATTAAAAATGCTGATGCAGCTGATGCTCTTCTGCACTGAGACTTACGCTTCACTACAGGGGGCACCTCACAGTCATGTGATATGCAAGATGCGTAGCTTTAAAATAACAACTTCTGACGGCTACTAGAGGCAGTATCAGGACAGAGAACAAACAATGGATTCAAACAGTAAAATATTACCCTTTCTTCACTATTCTAAGGAAAAAATAGCCTTAATAGCTATAGAAATGATCCTGATTCATGTAATATTAGTGCAATCCACTCAGTTGTATAAACCTTGGCTAGAGGTGACACTGATTAATATTAATGTGATACCCTGATGCACCTTTGTCAACCCATTGAGAGTTACAGAACAGAAGCTCAGAATGTTTTGCAAGAGAAGCTAGACTGAGCAGCCAGCAGATGAATACAAACCATATGTTACTCAAATCAAGCTACCATACTCTGATAAACTGGCAAATGGGTGGTCAAGATGCAGAACAGACACCAGGCACACAAACAAATGAAGTGGGTGCGAGTTTAATGATACAGTCGAGCTTAAGGCTTACTATGGTGGCCCAGACACACCAAAAGAAAAAAAAAAACACTAGTATCTAGCAGCAAGGACATACTCTATTCAAGGAGAAGTAACAAATGTATGGATGGCAATATTGTGGGCTGCAGAAGGAACCAATAAGACTGAGGAATACCCAAATGTTAGGAGAGACAAAGAAGACAGAGATGTAGGAGCACAGAATGAAACAGACATGCAGGTACAGATAATAGTTGACTAAGATGTCACGAAGATACGATGGCATATTAGAAGCTGAAAGAATGTGAACCAGAAGGAAGGAGCAAACTGACAAAAATAGGCACCCAATGGAGGATATGAAAATCAGATCAAAATTAAAGCAGGGGATAATACACAAAAGAGAATGGTGGCCATACAATCTGGGGGAACAGATGAAGAAAATTTGCAACAGCTGTTAACACATACAAATAAATGAACATTAAGTAAGTGCCATCACATAGATGAAAATGGCAAGGATTTTCTTTATGGCCAACTTTGGAATGCATTTCAGTGTTTTGGGAAGTGTCAGTAACTAATTACAGGGGGTATTAAAAAATAGGAAATGCTTTACCCTTTCTTTCAGGCAAAGTAATACAAAGTGTAGATTGCAATCATTAAAAAAAAGTTACTGGACTGTGGGGGAACAGGGAAAACAGACAATTCAGCAGGGAAGCAAATGTTGCAACAAATACCATTGTGAAGGGGAAACAAAGTGTCACTGCATGCACTACAAAGGCTGATGCTTTTAAAAGGGGCATTTAGAACATGCAAATGAATAGATAAGGCTCCTAGCACTTATGGCAAGAAAATATGGCAAGTTGCAGAGAAAGATAATTTGTCTAGGAAATCATGAGACTTCAATATGGGGTACATATTTCCACTGTAACTAGTTGATCTACGTGAAGAAGAGACTTAAAAAGGGGGAAGGAAATTATGATGTTTAAAAAAAGGAAACAGAAATCTGGGAGGTAGTATTAGAATATCTTGTACTTAATTTGTGCTAATAAGTGCTGGTTGTTAGGGGATCTAAAATGTAACCTAAACAAAGTATGCACTGCAATGCAAAGGACCAAACAGAAAGGACAGTGGGTTGGTTCAATCATTATACAAAGAACATTGAGGTAGGTTCAACCATGGGTCATATGTCTCTTGGAGGGCATCTAATTAAAGGATGCCAGCCTTGTGGACATTGTAGCAATTATAAATATCTAAGCAAAACTGAGCAATTTTCATCTGTCAAAACTTCACAGGTTTTTGATATTCAAATATTTGGCAACTGCAATACAGATTGGGTGATATACTTAGCTACATGTAACTGCTCGGCCTTTTATATGGGTCAGACTTCTAGCCCTTTAAAGTTTAGGATAACAGAACATATGAGCGATATCAGATGCAAAAAACTGCTAATACTTTATATAAACACACTTTGCAACATAGTACTGCTAAATTTTATTTCACTGTTATTGATAAAATTGGTTACATGAGGAATAACAAAGGTGGATGGCATAAGCTGTTGGATCAAAAAGAAAAAAGGTGGATTATAAGGTTGGAGGGCCTGTTTCCACCAGGGTTAAATGATTGTGATTGATCAATGGGATGTAAGTAGAAAGTATTTAATGGCTTGATGTAACAATGGTACTTTACACTGATGAAGGCTTATGCAGCCAAAACCAATATGTGAACACAAATACATTTTTTTCAAGGAAGGAATGCTGTCTTGAATTGTTGGCTGTTGGATTTTACAATGAGACTGAGCACCTGGTGACTATACTTGCACAGAACTTGTTTTTTTAGATAGGAATTAAACAATAATGATATAATGGCTACATAACAAAATCCTATTTGGAGGAAGGGTACAATCAGTGTACATTTCACAGTTACTCAACAGATTCAACAGAAGGAAAATGAGATGGGCTTGGGAATAGGTAATAAAATGACCTATAAATCACTGGGGGCTGAGGTGACGTGACGGGGGGGGGGGCAATGGTTGAGACATACCTAGAAGCAACAACAGTGATTACAGTAACGTAGGGGAGGGAGGAGCAGAGATTACTCTACAAAAGGTAGAGAAGATGAAGATACAATTAGACGGCAAGGTAAAGCCTAGGAAAACTAAGAATTCAAACAAGACGTTGGACTTGGAATAACAACATTTGGACAAAAGGGGTGGGGTGGTGATAAAAACAGACTACACCTAAGGGAAGGCTAAATTCATGTCACTAACTCAATCAGAAAATCTGAGTAATTAAAAATATAAACAGAAAAATGCCAGAAATGGAAGAGGCTAGAGCATGTGTAGCAGGAGAACAACTGAAAAAGCAGGGGTGTACTATGACATTGTGGGCTTCCTCATTCCCCCATGTGGAAAAGGAGAGGAGAGCTAAAGGAAAGAGGAAATACTTTTAACTGGAAATATAGGAATAATCTCTATCCCAACAAAAGTTGAGGGAATTGTGAACTGTCCTAACATTTCCAGATCAGATATAAGACTGCTTCAAGAAATGAAACTCAGGATAAAGGACAACAGAAAACGTGAGGCAAGAAAAGTTGGCTGAATGGAAGCAGACTATGTCAGGCCATGTCAGACCATGTCAGAGGGAGACATAGGAGTGGAGCTGCAATTCTGGTCAAGAAAGGACTTAAAAATAATCATTGCTATAAGCAATGAAGGGAGGTAGATTATTTAGGATGGGAGGAAAGAGGGAAAGAAATAAAGACTAACAATGTGTAAGCCCAAATAAAGAGGAACATTTTTTTTCTTAAGGAGGAGAGTTTTTAAGAAGTATGTGGAGGTAAGTGTGTGTGTGTGGGGGGGTTGGATATGAGGGAATATAGTGCCATTTTAATATCAGATTCAGAGGGACACTAGCTTGAATGGGGGGATTAAAAAGAACTGAACAAGAATAACCAAAGGCAGTTGAAAAGAGAGGTAGTGGTGGGGAATGAGAGTTGGACAGACAACTGGAGAAAGAGACAGAGAGAGAGACAGAGGCATAGGGAAGAAAAATTCTGCACATTCATGGAATTTGGATAGAGCCAAGTAGAATAGATTTATTCCTTACTACAGGCAAGATGGTAAATTGTAAAGTACTGAAACTGTTGTATAAATAATCTTGGACCACACAACACTGATAATGGCAGTTAAGAGGACCTCAAAAAAAAAAAGAAGATATAGTTCACATTGGAAATGGGGTAAAGTCAATTGTAGGACAGATGAACAAATAGAATCACCCAGAACAGGAGTCAGAAGAATTACAGCAGAGAATGTGATGGATAAAAGGAGACTAGGATCAGATGTTGGGATGGAATAAAGGTAACAGCAGGGGGTGGATGATGAAAGAGTCAAGTGTAATGAGGTAGGCAGAGTGCAAAGTAATCAGGGAGACAGCGGAGGAACAAAGAAGAATACATACAGAAGCCCAGAGTGAACTCAAAGAGAGATGAGAAAGATACAGGGACAGGAAGAGAAAGACTAAAGTGCTAATTTAAACTGTGGGAGACAACAAAAATGGAAATAGAAATGTTATGGGGGAAAGATTTCTGCTGACTTTTTAAAGGGACTGAATTATAACCTGGTAGAATTACTCAGGCAATACATGTCGATTCTTGATACCAGGATTTTGGCTGAGATCTTCACAGCTGTATTAAAACAGATGGAGAAAATGGGGAAGATATTCTGGTTTACAGCTCAAAAAAGAGGAAAGCAAAATCAGTAATAAAGAAATTAACTGAATGGAATGCAGAAGTGATCAAGGATGAGTAATTACTTAAAGAACAGATACTTAAGTCAAATGAAGCAATTGACAAGTCTCAATCTGAATATAGAAATGTATATTAATGCAACTTTGAATGAGAAAGCCTAAGGATATTACAGAAAGCGCAACAAAATATGGAAATATCTGGAAGAGAAATCCAGAAATCAATTAAAAGCTTACAAAGGGAAAAGGCAATAGGCATGGATGGGTTCCTAGCTGAATTTTATAAATTGCTGACAATTAAAAGTCAATACAAGTCAAAACCAAGATAAACTATATCCCTAAATGTGAATAAGTACCTATTAATTCCTTATACCTCCTTACTCTCCCTTTTTCACTTACTTTTTTACTGCTATCTAATTCTCTTCCCTGACTTTCTCTGTAAATATTATATAAGCCTATTTTCCCCTCACTTCATATTGCAATTCCTGTTTGTATTAGACTAACTTACCTTTAATTTCCTTACAGACTGTCTAAAATTTCTCTAAATATTTCATCTATGATGATTTCTAATCATTGTCATATACATTGTATTGAGTATGCGGTAGTGGTGCTGTGGTAGTGTTGTCACCTCACAGCAAGACGTTGTCCCATTTGATTCTCAGTTAGAGCGTCTTCTGTGTGGAGGCATGCGTGAATGGGCGTGCCTTCGTTGAAGGTTGTGCATCAGGGTTGGTAACTCGGCATGTAAAAATCCACTACCAAACATTTGCGGACCGGAGTTCCTCTGTGGCCACCCCTAACTGGGATAAGCCGAAAAGACAACATACATTGTATCGAGTCTTAACCAGTTTATAATTTATTATAATTATTTCAAGTTCAGATGTGTTTGTTTTATTTTTAATGACTGTATAATTATTTTTCTTAAAATGTTTTGTATTAATTTGGAACTTTACTCCCTGGGCCTCTGCTGAAAGTAATCATCTACCTTGTCAGACTTTCCTGGAAACCAAATATCAGTCAATCAATAAATAAATAAGTACTGTCAAAGGAAGAAGCTAAAATAATTTGGCTATCAAGAGGGTAAATAAGTAATAGAATTGGGGGAACATACAACAAGTTCAGTCTTCAATACAGATATGAAGGTCTTACCCAAAATCCTGGTAAGAAAGATTTTAAAGAAAGTATCCTAAAACTAATCCAAAAAAGGCAAGGCAGATTTTTTTTTAGTAAGACTTTACCAGAAAACTTTTAAAAGTTTTAATGTTTTAGACAGGTAACCTGCAGGAGTTGGAAAAGGTGGGATAATTGTGTTCAGTGTAAAACAATATTTGATTCAATGAAATTACTCTTTCTATTGACAATTATAGATGGGATTTCAATTGTTTTTAAAAGGAATATGCTCTATAAGTTTTGTACAGAATTTTTTTTTTGTAATTTGTTTGTACTATGGTTATGTTAATAGATGAAGCCCATGTCTGACAACAAAGTGGACTATACATATCTGTCAGTCACAGATGTATGTGCACACACACCACATTGTACACCATTTATGCTTTGCACACACATTGGATAGGAATACTCACACATATCCAAGGCCAACACACTATAATATGTCAAACATACACACACAGAGATGTAAGGAAGAGAGAGAGAGACAGACAGTGACATAGATATTTCCATCATGAGGCCTGTCCCACCCACCATACATCCAATTGACCAATATCACATGATTTGCTGATGTCAATCACTGTAGACATTGCTTTTGGTAGCCCTCAGCCCTATAGTGTCTGTGGTGCTTGTGATAACTGTGCAACACGATAGTACAAATCAGTATTCAGCTAGCATTTGTATACCCAGTTTTGTCAAATGTAAAGCTGTGTGTAACTAAGTGTGTTTGTGTGTGTGTGAGTGTGTGTTTCCAGAGGAATGGTTTATGGCCCATTCACACGCACTGCACTTCCCATTGCCCATGTTAGCCAACCCTATAAGCTGTGTGGCATTTGTGATATGTGTGTAATACTATAGTGTATAAAAATAGGTTAGAGTTCTAATCCTGAATAGGGACATTTTGTGTGTGTGTGTGTGTGTGTGTGTGTGTGTGTGTGTGTGTGTGTGTGTGTATGTGTGTGTGTGCGTGTGTGTTTCTGTGTGTGGAGATGAATGATTTTGAGGCCATTCACAGTCACTACACCTCCCATTGCCCTACTTTAGCAAGCCTGCTGATGTTAGTCACCTTGAAATAACCCTTTGGACAAGTGCCAGCCCCATAAGCTCCGTGGCACTTGCGATAAAGTCACTACATCTCCCATTGGCCTACTTTAGCAAGCCTGCTGATGTCTGTCACCTTGAAATAGCCCTTTGGACAACTGCTAACCTCATAAGCTCTGTGGTGCTTGCGATAACTTGCGATAACTGCGTAGTGCTATAGTGTAGCATACCTAGTTAGGTAGGAGTTCTAATGCCAGACATGGCGACTATGAAACTGTGTGTGTGTGTGTGTGTGTGTGTGTGTGTGTGTGTGTGTGTGTGTGTGTATGTGTGTGTGTGCGTGTGTGTTTCTGTGTGTGGAGATGAATGATTTTGAGGCCATTCACAGTCACTACACCTCCCATTGCCCTACTTTAGCAAGCCTGCTGATGTTAGTCACCTTGAAATAACCCTTTGGACAAGTGCCAGCCCCATAAGCTCCGTGGCACTTGCGATAAAGTCACTACATCTCCCATTGGCCTACTTTAGCAAGCCTGCTGATGTCTGTCACCTTGAAATAGCCCTTTGGACAACTGCTAACCTCATAAGCTCTGTGGTGCTTGCGATAACTTGCGATAACTGCGTAGTGCTATAGTGTAGCATACCTAGTTAGGTAGGAGTTCTAATGCCAGACATGGCGACTATGAAACTGTGTGTGTGTGTGTGTGTGTGTGTGTGTGTGTGTGTGTGTGTGTGTGTGTGTGTGTGTGTGTGTGTGTGTGTGTGTGTGTGTGTGTGGAAGTGAATGATTTTGAGGCCATTCACAGTCACTACACCTCCCATTGCCCTACTTTAGCAAGCCTGCTGATGTCAGTCACCTGGAAATAACCCTTTGGATATGTGCCAGCCCCCTTTGCGATAACTGCGTAATACTATAGTGCAGCATACTAGTCAGGTAGGAGTTCTAATCCCCGAGATGGCAACTGTGAAACTGTGTGTGTTTGTGTTAGAGAGTGTGTATGCTTTTGATGATACCTGATTTTATGGACATTCAAGCTTACTACTCTCCTCTTATTCCTTTTTTAACACTGCTGCTGATGTTAGTCACCTTCAACGATACCTGTGGAAAGCTCTCCGACATATAAACTCTGTGGCACTTGCAATAACTGTGTAATACTATATAGCATGCTAGATAGATAAGAGTTCTAATCCCAGACATGGCAACTGTGAAACTGTGTGTCTTTGTGTGAGAGAGTGTGTGTGTCTTTGATGATACATGATTTTACACTTACTACTCTCCCCTTACCCCTCCTTTAGCACTGCTGCTGATGTTAGACATCTTCAAAGATACCTGTGGAGAGCTGTCTAACATGTAAGCTCCATTCCATGTGCCATAAATGCAGAACAATGTAGTAGCCGTAACTGCATAGGTATGGGTTTGAATCTCATCTGTGGTAAGTGCTTGTGTGTGTACATATGTATGTCTGTACCTCAAATATTTTGGCCCCATTCACACCCAGTACACATCTCAGAGCCTGACTTTAGCAGTCCTGCAGATATCATCCACTTTAGAAGTACCTGTTGCCAACCCTAAACCATGTCAGGTAAGTGGTGCATGTGGTAAATGCATAACATAATAGTCTGTAAAGATTGTTAGATAGGGGATTGAACCTCACCCCTGGCAAATGTAAATGTGTGTGTAGGGTAAAATTATTTTTGGGATCTCTTACCCACTACATCACCCAATGCCAGTATTTACAACTCACATTAGAAGTACCTTGGGACAACCTCTATCCTGTAAGTTATGTGGAACATGCAATAGATGTGGTACACTATAGTAGCAATGCATAGCTAGGTAGGGGTTTGAATCTCAGTACTGGCAAGTGTGTGTGAGTGTGTGTGTGTGTGTGTGTGTGTGTGTGTGTGTGTGTGTGTGTGTGTGTGTGTGTGTGTGTTGGCATGTAAAAATCCACTACCAAACATTAGCGGACCGGAGTTCCTCTGTGGCCACCCCTAACCGGGATAAGCCGAAAAGACAACATACATTGTATCGAGTCTTAACCAGTTTATAATTTATTATAATTATTTCAAGTTCAGATGTGTTTGTTTTATTTTTAATGACTGTATAATTATTTTTCTTAAAATGTTTTGTATTAATTTGGAACTTTTCTCCCTGGGCCTCTGCTGAAAGTAATCATCTACCTAGTCAGACTTTCCTGGAAATCAAATATCAGTCAATCAATAAATAAATAAGTACTGTCAAAGGAAGAAGCTAAAATAATTTGGCTATCAAGAGGGTAAATAAGTAATAGAATTGGGGGAACATACGACAAGTTCAGTCTTCAATACAGATATGAAGGTCTTACCCAAAATCCTGGTAAGAAAGATTTTAAAGAAAGTATCCTAAAACAAATCCAAAAAAGGCAAGGCAGATTTTTTTTTTAGTAAAGGACTTTACCAGAAAACTTGTAGAAAGTTTTAATGTTTTAGACAGGTAACCTGCAGGAGTTGGAAAAGGTGGGATAATTTTGTTCAGTGTAAAACAATATTTGATTCAATGAAATTGCTCTTTCTATTGACAATTATAGATGGCATTTCAATTGTTTTTAAAAGGAATATGATCTATAAGTTTTGTACAGATTTTTTTTTTGTAATTTGTTTGTACTATGGTTATGTTACACGTCCTTCTGTACTTAATGATCAAGAGAATTACTGTATTATGATGTACTATGTGGAGCTTTTCTCCCCGGGGCTTAGCTGAAAATAGGAAATCTCTGTCCAGTCAGTCTTTCCTGGTAAACAAATGTTAAATACATAAATAAATAAATAGACAGGATTGGTATTAGGAAACGGTCTCTGCAAAGGATAGAATTGTTCTTTTATACTGAACATTATATATAGAATTTTGCTCATGAGAATGTTCTCTAAGGAGGCAAAGATACTCTGCATAACCCTGGAGCAGCCATACAAAATGGATGAGGTAAGGATGCACACTACCCTACATCTGTTTGTCCTAATAATAGAGATGCTTGTGCAAACCCTGGGATTCAGCAAGCTCTGCACGGAGTGCAGGAATAGTGCAAGAGCTGCTGCAGGTAATATGCCTGACGAGCGATCCAGGAATGAGCTCCCAGGTCGTGCACGAGCGCTCCTACACAATTCCTGCATGGACACCATTGCTATATGCTAATTACCCCATTTGCTGATGAAAACCATGCAAATGAGGTGAATTAGTGATCCAGAAAGCAAGCAGGTGCCTGTGCAGGAATAGTGTAACCTGCAGAAATGTATTCGGTTACTAACCGAATATATTTCTGCAAATTACAAAACGGAGGCATGACAGCTCCAAAGAAAGCATGTATTCAATGTAGTAGGCATGTCAATGGCCAAATATATGGCCATTAGCATGGGAAAATTATAAAAAATAACTTTTATTTTTTTTGGCTGATTTCAGATGTTTAAGCATAGGTCAGCGGTGCGCAAATGGGATCGGCCTGAAAATATGAAAAAAAGTTGGAAATAAGCTTTTAAACCCAAATCAGCATTTTGCCATGATAGTCAATGGCATGCATAAGACAACAATACCAGGAAATAGTGGTTGCTAAGGGGGAAGGCTCATGTGAGTGTGGTAACTATGAATTAGCATTCTATTTTATGTAAATGAGGGGATTGATACTGATCACATAATTCCTCTCAGTGTTAGCTTGCACCCAACCATGTAGGTGCAGCAACACCATGGTATAAGTATAAGAGATAAATGACCTCATAAGGGGGAGTGTCATGCATGCTTTAAGATTATTGGAGCTCTGTGGCCAGTGTTTGCCTTTAGCTAAGCATAGCTAAGGAAGAGTGTATGTCTGAGGCTGCCTAGCAGTGTTAACATTGCCTAAACGGGTGTGCATGCACCGAGTTTTAAACAAAAAAAAAACACAGGAAATAGCAGGTCTGTTCACATCTGAGCACTGGGTATGCACTGCATGCCTCTGGGCTTAAACTGGAAGGAAATGGGAAGGAAAACAACAGTAAGAAGGCAATCAAGGAGAACCAGCATAGCTGGCAGGTGAAATGTATCAGAATCAGCTAATTACACAGGCAGCAGCCCATCCCAGCATACTTCTATAAACTATGCAAACACCTTTCACTCTGTTTTTTCCCACAAACTCTACACCACTGATGTATACAGGCAGGGAAATTTTACCTGACAAAACTAACAAAATGTTAGGGGCTGCTGTTGCTCTCATACATCAGTATGTGGTAGAGAATGAGGGTGGTAAGGATGTGAATGCTAACAACCAACCCACAGTGAGGAGGAGGAGAAGAGTGTACAGACCCAGGGTAACCTTCCAGGGGCTACATGAACTGGAGATTGTGGAGTGCTATAGGGTGGACAGGGACATTCTACAGCAAATTGTTGAGCTGTGCCGGCCACGCCTAACACACAGAACCTACAGAGGGGAACCCATCCCAGTGGATACCAAGGTATGTGTAGGCTTAAGAATACTAGCCACAGGCACCTTCCAAAGGCCAACTGGGGATATCATGGGGATCTCACAGGCATCAGCACCCAGGGTACTCCACCAGTTTGTGGATGCCATGTCATCATATGCTGGTGAGCACATATATTTCCTCAGCACCTGTGAGCCGTTGACCAGCAATATGCATCTCTTCCATCAAATAGCAGAATACCCTGAGGTAGTGGGTGCTATAGACTGCACGCACATACACATCAAAGCACCACCTGGCTAGCAGGGTAGGGTCTACATAAACACAAGGGTTTCCCCTCCATCAACTGCCAGGTCATGTGCGATGCCCAGGGCATTATCTTGAAGCTATCATGACTCCCACATCTGGCATATGACACAGCTGAACCAGACATTTGCCAGTGGGGACATCCCATATGGGCACCTAGTGGGGGATGCTGGTTACGCACTGGAGCCGTGGCTGATGACACCCATCAGAAATGCACACACACCTGAACAAGAACTCCATAGTGAGGCACACGCACAAACCAGAATCATAATAGAGTGTGTGTTTGGGATGCTCAAGTCACGGTTCCACTGCCTGGACATATCAGCTAGAGCCTTGCAGTACTGTCCAGCTACACTTACACAAATGTTCATTGTATGTGCCATGCAACACAATGTAATCCTGTGGAAACAGCTGCAGCAGGAGCAGCACAGGGCAAGGCCACACAGCCCCCCCACCATTGACAAGGCCATCACAGGCACAAAGGGACTCGGAGGAGGAACAACCTGAGCCTGCCCATGTAGGCAGAAGAGGTGTGCCCAGTATGCCCAGTATGCCCAGGCTTTAGCAAAGAGACAACGCATTGCACATACACTGACACAGTAGGGACCCAGGGAATGACGCCTCTCTCTAATTTGCACATAGAGTAAAAGGGATGCCAAACATGACACTACCTGTGCTTTACTATGTATATGGAGTGTATTATGTGCATCCGACATAGTCAGCCCTCCAACACCATCCTCAGTACTGGCATAGCCACAAGGTAAGTCACTCTTCCTATTAATTGCTGAATGGAGTAGTATGTTCTGCTAGTTGTATCTATGGTATGGATGTGAGCATGCAAGGGAATGAGGTGGCTGAATGGGATGGCAGAAGATAGTGGACACCTATATGGGCAGCATGAAATCCATAACAAATACTGATGTCAACAAAGTGGGCAGTACTAGACAAGGTGACAAATCCCAATGCAGTACATGTGGTGGCTCAAATGTGTGCCAATAGGACACAAACATGGATGTCAGTGAGGCTCACATAAACAACACCAACCTCAGCCAGCAGGACAGGTGCAGATGACCATAAAGGAAGGCTGTGCTAAGGCCTCCAATTGATGGCAATGGTGAACACCCCCCTCCAGACCTACACATACACGTCTGGCAGTTGTATGTTAGTTCTAAAGGGTAAGAAGTCTGAAACTGAAATGTAGGTCAATAAAACCTAAGATCTGTACTCTACTGATATGCCTCTAGTCTGCATGATAGGTCAGAATACAAAACGAAATGGAAGCCGACAGAGTACCTGAAATACCAGTACAGTCATAGCAAATGTTTACAGTTGTCAGGTGTCGTCCCCCCCACCATCCTATGTAGAAATGCAGTAACATGTAAGTGTGAGATTAATAACAGTGAGGCACAGATTACCTGAGCTGGCCCAATTTACAAGATAGATTGTTGCATGTGTACAATATGCAGGGGTCCGTGTGTTAGGTTGTTATGTATTCAATATTGTCTGGAAGTGGTCAGCATATAGGCATGGAGGGTTGTATCTCGGTGGCCTATGGCCAGTACTGTTGATGACAGGGCCATGTTCTGACAACTGCAGTGCTATCCACAATGCATCTCAGCAATATGCATGTCAGCAGTTGGACATACTTACTGTCCAGATGCCAATATCTGTCACTGTCTGAAAGATGGACAGACATACACACAGTACACAGGTGGAAGTCCCCTAGACAGAGTACATAAAATGTAACTGTCAATTGCACACACCTTTGGAATTGCACATACAGGATAGCAGCACATTGTCTGTGTAGTATGGAATACTGATGTAGTCTGGCCAGTCACTGGCAGACCACAAAAGGCACAGTTATGAAGTAATGAAAGACTGTCTATGTCCCCGCACAAGGCAGCATAAGGGTGCTGTCCCAGGTATATTTGTGAGTCAGCTGCAAGAAGCTTCCATATCACACATGCACTCAACTCACCCCACCATCAGCCACAGGTTTATCATAGGTCATATCCCTGCTGTTGGGAATGAGTACAGTATAACCCCCAGTTCTGTATGGGAAATACCCACAGAATGCAGCATGCTGAAGAGGTGTCCCATGCAGGTGTGCCCTATCTGTAAGCAGCACCCTGCCAGCATCCAGACCAATGGATTAATATGGACAGGAACTATTGCCATTAACACCTCACACACTTACCCTGTCATCCCAGGGGAATCCAGTAGCTCACAGCCTGGGAATGTAGGAGTGACAGAATGCACTGGCCTGCTACAGTTGATCTGATTCACTACCAAATGTCCTACAGTTCTCTGTCAAAGGCCTGTGCCTCACTCATACTGCCAATGTATGTTATCTCATGGGGTCCCAACTAACAACATAACCCAGTCAATAGAACACAAATGCAAGGCCATGTTGACAAATCCCAGTAGCATGCCCACCATGTCCTACTGCATGAACTGTGGACCAACCCCTAAATACCACTGGGATGAAGGGACAACTATAGGGATACTTCTCAGATATTGCTTGCATACTGTTAGGAAGAGGAAAAATAACAGAGTGGGGAGTGTAGAAGCAGGGATTTCATGGAGTGTGTGAAGTCTGAAACTCTGATGTGTGCCCATACTACCCCTGCCTGCAAACCCAGTAATGGGTGGCTACAAACCTGCTTGTAAACTGACCAGCTATATGAACACTGCCTCTGGGTAACCTGGGTGAATCTGTACAGATGAGAGTTATGGCCACAGCAGGATATGGCCATTCTGTTATGTTGATATATATATACAAGCAGGGGACCTCAGCCACCACAGTACCAAGATGCTGGACTATTTACACAGACCCATCAGCAAGTGTCTGCAGCTACCCCTCCAGAATGGCATAAGTGTGCAAGAATATGTAGGTTGCAGACCACAATACTGGACACAGCTTCATTCATCTTGTATTTCCCAGGAAATAAGTTTGAGCAAATAAGTATATATGTCAGTAGTTGATGACATAATACATTACAGTGTAAAACAGTTCATATGTCTGAATATCTCTGCTAACACCAACCATGTAACACAAGCAGCACAAACACAATAGTTACAGTATCTCACTATCTGTCACCCATTGTAACTCCATATTGTCAACCTGTCTACAGATATCATGCAGAAACAGGTTGCTAGTTGTAGGTGTAGAACACCAAATCCTGGACTGGAGTACAACCTACTTGGAATGGATTCACACACTCAATGCAAAAGGTCCTACTGGGCATGCTCCTACACTTAGGGAAATGAAGCCCATGTCTGACAACAAAGTAGATGAAGCCCATGTCTGACAACAAAGTGGACTATACATATCTGTCAGTCACAGATGTCTGTGCACACACACCACATTGTACACCATTCATGCTTTGCACACACATTGGATAGGAATACTCACACATATCCAAGGCCAACACACTATAATATGTCAAACATACACACACAGAGATGTGGGGAAGAGAGAGAGACAGACAGTGACATAGAGATTTCCATCATGAGGCCTGTCCCACCCACCCCACATCCAATTGACCAATATCACATGATTTGCTGATGCCAATCACTGTAGACATTGCTTTTGGTAGCCCTCAGCCCTATAGTGTCTGTGGTGCTTGTGATAACTGTGCAACATGATAGTACAAATCAGTATTCAGCTAGCATTTGTATACCTAGTTCTGTCAAATATAAAGCTGTGTGTAACTAAGTGTGTTTGTGTGTGTGTGAGTGTGTGTTTCCAGAGGAATGGTTTATGGCCCATTCACACGCACTGCACTTCCCATTGCCCATGTTAGCCAATCCTATAAGCTGTGTGGCATTTGTGATATGTGTGTAATACTATAGTGTATAAAAATAGGTTAGAGTTCTAATCCTGAATAGGGACATTTTGTGTGTGTGTGTGTGTGTGTGTGTGTGTGTGTGTGTGTGTATGTGTGTGTGTGTGTGTGTGTGTATGTGTGTGTGTGCGTGTGTATTTCTGTGTGTGAAGATGAATGATTTTGAGGCCATTCACAGTCACTACACCTCCCATTGCCCTACTTTAGCAAGCCTGCTGATGTTAGTCACCTTGAAATAACCCTTTGGACAAGTGCCAGCCCCATAAGCTCCGTGGCGCTTGCAATAAAGTCACTACATCTCCCATTGGCCTACTTTAGCAAGCCTGCTGATGTCTGTCACCTTGAAATAGCCCTTTGGATAACTGCTAACCTCATAAGCTCTGTGGTGCTTGTGATAACTGCGTAATGCTATAGTGTAGCATACCTAGTTAGGTAGGAGTTCTAATGCCAGACATGGCGACTATAAAACTCTGTGTGTGTGTGTGTGTGTGTGTGTGTGTGTGTGTGTGTGTGTGTGTGTGTGTGTGTGTGTGTGTGTGTGTGTGTGGAGGTGAATGATCTTGAGGCCATTCACAGTCACTACACCTCCCATTGCCCTACTTTAGCAAGCCTGCTGATGTCAGTCACCTGGAAATAACCCTTTGGATATGTGCCAGCCCCCTTTGCGATAACTGCGTAATACTATAGTGCAGCATACTAGTCAGGTAGGAGTTCTAATCCCCGAGATGGCAACTGTGAAACTGTGTGTGTTTGTGTTAGAGAGTGTGTATGCTTTTGATGATACCTGATTTTATGGACATTCAAACTTACTACTCTCCTCTTATTCCTCCTTTAGCACTGCTGCTGATGTTAGTCACCTTCAAAGATACCTGTGGAAAGCTCTCTGACATATAAACTCTGTGGTACTTGCGATAACTGTGTAATACTATATAGCATGCTAGTTAGATAAGAGTTCTAATGCCAGACATGGCAACTGTGAAACTGTGTGTCTTTGTGTGAGAGAGTGTGTGTGTCTTTGATGATACATGATTTTACACTTACTACTCTCCCCTTACCCCTCCTTTAGCACTGCTGCTGATGTTAGACATCTTCAAAGATACCTGCGGAGAGCTGTCTAACATGTAAGCTCCATTCCATGTGCCATAAATGCAGAACAATGTAATAGCCATAACTGCATAGGTATGGGTTTGAATCTCTTCTGTGGCAAGTGCTTGTGTGTGTACATATGTATGTCTGTACCTCAAATATTTTGGCCCCATTCACACCCAGTACACATCTCAGAGTCTGACTTTAGCAGTCCTGCAGATATCATCCACTTTAGAAGTACCTGTTGCCAACCCTAAACCATGTCAGGTAAGTGGTGCATGTGGTAAATGCATAACATAATAGTCTGTAAAGATTGTTAGATAGGGGATTGAACCTCACCCCTGGTAAATGTAAATGTGTGTGTAGGGTAAAATTATTTTTGGGATCTCTTACCCACTACATCACCCAATGCCAGTATTTACAACTCACATTAGAAGTACCTTGGGACAACATCTATCCTGTAAGCTATGTGGAACATGCAATAGATGTGGTACACTATAGTAGCAATGCATAGCTAGGTAGGGGTTTGAATCTCAGTACTGGCAAGTGTGTGTGTGTGTGTGTGTGTGTGTGTGTGTGTGTGTGTGTGTGTGTGTGTGTGTGTGTGTATCTGTTATCAGTATCCTCTGTGGAGGTTGCTGTGATTGTCTAACAGGGTCCATTATGGAGTGGGTTTTGCTAATTTATTATATTGAGGACCTAGTATATGTCACAATGTCCACCTTACAAGGACAACAGATGTCAAACACTGGAGAGGTTGGTGTAGACAATCCATAGCCCTACATGTGACATTATGGATTGAACAATATAGGCAGCCCTTCTATTACTCAGAGAACACTTTCCACCCACGTCTCATCCACAAATACACTTGGCTAGGCAACAACCACTATATTGGTAGTTCTTTGCATGTTGCCTCACAGATAGTAACCATGGTGTGATTGCAGTGGACTACATGCCTGTTGAAAACAACAGTGCCACTGACATCAGAAAGTACTTTGATGTGTTACATATCCTGACTGATTGTGCATTATCCAGCAAGTAAAAGGACATGGTACCCTGTACCATCCCTGCAGTAGGCAAATAAATGCTTACAGTAGCCATTTTGCTATGTTTCCCACTGGACCCCTGCAACAACTGTAGAGTCTGCAAATGTAACCCACAAAGGGAATACCATGTCTTATACACATGCCCTGTATGGACAGATGCCACTAACTCCACTGAATACCTGTATCATGCTTTCAATGTAGGTGCAAGCACGACCTCAGTTACATAGCCAGGTCTCACCAAATGAGGTTAGGAATGCTACATCAGAAGATAACACTCTGTCCACAAAACATATCGCAGAGACCTCAGGTACACTTCCACACATCAAAGAACATGCGTGTGGGATAGTGCACATCACTGGCCACCTTAAATAGTAACCCAGATGAGTAGATGGTGAATACATTACCCACCCCTGGGGACCACTACAGGCACTACAGCCCTGAGCCACACTGGAGACTATTGTCATGTGGCCTGATGCCAAGGTATTCCATTTGTCTAGCCTTGTACAACCTTCAGGCCCATTCACCTATTATGCCCCTGTGAAATAATGAACCTATGCATCTCACTGTCTGTGTGTGTGTGTGTGTGTGTGTGTGTGTGTGTGTGTGTGGAGATGAAAGATTTTGAAGCCATTCACACTCATTACACCTCCCATTGCCCTACTGCTGATGTCATTCACCTTGAAATAACCCTTTGGCCATGTTTCAGCTCTATAAACTCTGTGGTGCTTGCGATAACTACGTAATACTGTAGTGTAGTGTAGTAAACTAGTTAGGTAGGAGTTCTACTCCTGATCTTACCAACTGTGATAATGTGTGCATTTCTCTGAGAGAGAGAGAGTGTGTGTGTTTTTGTTGATACCTGGTTTTGTGGACATTGACACCTACTACACTTCCCTTACCCCTCTTTTAGCACTGTTGCTGATGTCACTCACTTTCAGAGATACCTTTGGACAGCTCTCTAACATGTAAGCTCCATGGCGTGTGCAATGACTACGTAACACTGTAATAGCAATGCATACTCAAGTAGGGGTTTGAAACACAGTACTGGTAAGTGTGTGTTTGTGTGTGTATTATCACTATCCTGTTGGGGTGATTGTGTAATGACAGGATCCATTGCAGGGTGGGTTTTGCTACATCATTATGTTGAGGACCTATACGTCCCAATATCCACATTACAAGGCCAACCATTTTTAAACACTGTAGAGGTTGATGTAGACAATCCTCAGCCATAAATGTGTACAGACATGTGCAATTACTATGTGACAGTATGAATTAGTAAACAATATAGGCAACTGTTATACTACCCAGATACCACTCTCCACCCACAGATCATACACAAACATGCTTGGCTCTTACTCTCTTACTGTCTTCCTTTCTTACTTTGTCTCTGTCTCTCTCTATCTCTCTCTCTCTCTCCTTCTCTGGTGGATGTGGAAAAGTACCTCTGTTTTGCATAGGCAGCAGCTTGAGTTTTGTAAGTAATGCCTATGATCAGCTGATGGCCTGTGCATGAATTGCAGTCCCCCACTTGCTAATTGCATGTGGAACAGCTGTGGTATCATTCCTATAGCCAATTGCATGGAAATACATTCCTATAACTAAGCAATTCATGTGGGTGTTTGGCCCTTTTCCTTCACTGTAAGCAGAACTTCATGTGGGTGTCTGACAAACAGCATCACAGAGGGTAGTTGGAAATACCTCTAACAACATACACTGTGGAGACAGGCCAACAAACAGGAGGGGGATGTTCCAGACATGGGGACAGATTGTATGTATTGAATTTCTACATTTGAAGTAATGTTGGTTTAACAGGATTTGCATGGATATGGCTGTTCTACATGATTTAAAGTCTGGCATGACAGTGTTATGTGGTTGAGAAAACTCTCACCTGTAGGGCTATGTGCAGAATGGCCAGAGTTTGGAGTCTTTGATGTAGTGTGTTACTCACACATTTCTTATCTTTAGAAATGCAGTAGCATACTCTGATGATTGCAGTCAATACGTGGTGACATCCATGTGAGTTACTGACTTCATATCCCTCAGAAAAGATATGTCACAACAAACCCTGTTACACCAGGAATTTTCTCATTTTATCACAGTGATGTCAATATTGGCCATGTTTG
Source organism: Protopterus annectens (assembly GCF_019279795.1). Classification (NCBI taxonomy): domain Eukaryota; kingdom Metazoa; phylum Chordata; order Ceratodontiformes; family Protopteridae; genus Protopterus; species Protopterus annectens. Next base: position 587,747,047 of record NC_056732.1, read on the forward strand.
TGCCTCTGTCCCCCAAATCTGTCACCCTTTGTCCATATGTCATGCAATAAGAGGTACATATGGACAGTATATCATTATTTACTGACATCATACCTGATAACAAGCCAGTGAGATATCAGACTACTGCTAGATATGTTATGTATAGTAGGCCTTATATTTGTTGACAAAACCTGGGCATTCTGTTGTAGTCTGCACAGTAGTACTTATGGTGATTGTTGACAGAGTGTCAGTATTGTGTAGCAGTGTATTGTGAATATGTTACTTGGCCTGTGTACAGACTGTGGTAGATGCCAGTGTTCTTGGTCCTGTTCTATCTGATGTTGCATGCTGCTTCAGTTTCTGGTACCCTATCAGCGTATATGTTTGTAGGGCCAGACTGAGACATGTCCCATACCACAGTCAGGCATCAGACTACACTGTGTATTGGGCCAGTATATGTAGGGTTTGTGGGTGAGTGGAAAATATGAGGATGGTTTTGTTCACACAGTCCATATACTGTACTATTAATTAGGTTTGCCATAATGTGACTGTGACTGTGCTGAGATTGTTGTGGGTATGCACTTTCACACTGATGTCTGTTACTTTGTGCTGTTACATGCCTGTAGTGTCTGCAATATTTGCAAGTACATGTGTATTCCCCCATAGGAAACTCGAGTCAGTGTTGTGGCAGTCTGCCTGTAGTTTACACAGGTCTATATCATATGAGCAAATCACACAAATTGCGAACGCTCATAATATCGAACGTACTGGACCTCGAACTTCCTATTGTGGGGGGCTGTGCCCCCAACACCTCCCCCTCTAAATATATATTCCAACTCCAAGATTGCACTACAGTGAGGAAAGGGCAAATATCCTATTCTTCACTGTACCGCAATCTCAGAAAAAGCACTTCAAGGTCCAGTACATTCGATATTATTGTGCGATTCACTCATATGATATAGACCCGTATACACAGTGCTTTGTGACATGCCTAGCAACTCAGTGTATTTACCTAGTGTGATGCTATGTACAGATATTTGTCAGATGTACTATTGCCTGGTGACCATATATGTTGTGTATTTCTAAAAAGCAGTGGGATGCTGTAAAGGTGTATGTCACTAACTAGTGGGAAGTATGTGGGCTTGTGACCTCTGCTCCTCCAGGCAATATGTGTTAGGACAGACAGGAGGGTGTGAATGCATCAACTGTGTGAGGTTATCTATTCCAGTATTTGTGTGATATCCCCATTTTCATGACTGTAAACATCCCCTTTGTCAGGCTTGGTCCACATGTCTTGCATTAAGGAGTTCTGTGTATACCTCTAGACTGACCAGATTGTGTCAGACTGTCCACATTTATTGGTCATATTTCTGCTGTATTCCACAGGATCATTATTGTGATTTGTGTGGTACTTCACTATGATGATTTTATGATATCTGTCAGTAACTGATGGCATACATGTCAGTATCAGACATGACTTCCTACACAACATGTCTGTATATATATATATGCGTGTGTGTGTGTGTGTGTGTGTGTGTGTGTGTGTGTGTGTGTATGTATGTACCTGTATACATATATCTACATATGTGTATATATATATATATATATATATATATATATATATATATATATATATATATATATATATATATATATATATATATATATATATATATATGTATATATATATATATATATATATATATATATATATGTATATATATATATATATATATATATATATATATATATATATATATATATCCATATCCTTGTTATTTGTAAACATGAGTGTTGTATATACCTTCCCAGATATACCCCACCATATTTATCTGATATGTGTATATTTAGATACAAAAACATGACTGATTCAACACTATTTTTACTTACAAGTACTCAACAATTGTAGTAGTCAAAGCAGTTGTTCACTACTATTCAGTATGTGTACTGAATGATATATTTGTTAAAACAGCAAACAGCTTCACAGAGCTGATGTTTTAATGGTTAACTGCTGTGACTATAGTGTACAGGGTCCTGAGTTCAAGACCTGCAAGGGCTGTTTATTTTGTTGCTAGGCAGAACAAGTACTTTTGGATACAGAGTGGTTAAGGCAGTTTTGAGCAGCCTTAAGTGGGTTTGCGTGGGTTTGAGCAACAGTAAGTGGTGGTAATGTACGGTTAAATGAATAAGCTCTTACACGGTATAGGCTTTGCTTACCAGTGCGCAAATGTGCGTAGCATTACATTTAAGCTATGCTTACACCTGCTAAGTATAGCTCAGCCCTACTAACCATTGATCACATTCCAGTTTGATAAAATAGCAGGGTAATGACATCTTTAATAAGTGTATTTAATTCCACATAGATACATGCTTCTATGTGCTGTCATTATAGTAGCAAGGGGTGTGAGATATACTGTATGGGACACCTGAGTATACATGGCTAGTACAACAATCTTTTCTCTATGTATGTGTTTCATACATGGATAGTATCCCAGGTTATATGCAGTCACACTTGCATGTATTGTATCATTATGGTACTACTTTTAACAGTGCTTTTCCAAGTAAGAGTAGATTGCAGATTGTAGTACTGGAAGCATACACCCCTGCATTAAAAGCTGGGCTCTGAGTACTGACTATTGTGTTCTTGGTGTGTGAGCTGTATGTTATTAAGTATCTGCTACTGGATATTGATCTGATATGTGGATATTATATGTAGACAGGTATGTGTTTAGGACATGCCATTGAGGGCTGCTGTCATGTAGTAATGGCATACCTATCAGTGTCAGATGTCTATCTGTCAAAACATTCATCCTAATGCATAACCTGTTGGCTAGCTGATTTCTGTCTGTCCAATGTACAGATGTGCCGATGTCAGGTATCCATCTTGGCTGCTTACAGGCAATCTATGATTTTTCTGAGACTGACATGTCTGCCCAGCTGTGTTATAAATGCCCCAGCTAGGAAACCCCGCCCTGTATGCACCACATGCCATGGATACCTCAACCAGGCTACAACAGTCAACAGAACATGCTTGGGTACACTGGCCATGTTATGTAATATATGTTGCGTACATGTCAATTGTAGCACCTCACTGGCCCACTGCAAGAGAAAAGCAGATAATTGGATGTTGAATTTAACTGTCACCCTGTGGTCACTCAAGTGGCATCAATTGATAGATGGCCTGCTGACAAATGTCAGGTGGCATGATAGCAGTGTACGTACATGCCCTACTCTTCTCATCTCTCCATGGACATTAGCCTGGTACACACCTAGGAACACCTGCACCTATGGACCCCAGTACTGACAAAAATGTCAGTGTACATTACTGAGAATAACAGTGTCTGTGTATTTGTAAACTTGTAGTTGACAATATCTTGAATGCCTTCCCACCCACTACAAACCCCCATTGCCATATTTAGAAATGGCTGCTGCTGTAATTGATGTTAAATGTACCTTGTTACACTCTTCACCCTATGAACTACATGGAGCTTGCAGTACCAGCATAACACTGTTCTACAAATGGGTAGATAGGAGTGGGTTACCCTCTGAGTTCTGTTAAGTGTGTGTATGTGTGTGAGTGTGTATATTTGTAGGAGACAGCATTCTGAGGCCACATTCTCCAAATACAATAAACCTTGCCATGCATTATAAGGGAAAGTGATGTTGCTGACATTAGGAGAGCTATGACAAGCCCTCACCCTACTATCCCTGTCACATGTGGAATAAATGCATATCCCTGTAGTAGCACTGATTAGATAGACAAGGGTTCATATTGCAGTCCTGGTCAATGTGTGATTGTGGGTATGTCAGAGCATTATCATGGGTTTCAGTGAGTACAATATCCAGTGTGGGGTGTGGCTGCTGGTATACTTTCTTTACATCGTGGTACCCCCCGTACATGTCTCAAGGTCCACTGTATGAGAACCGCTCTCACCTTCAACCATACAGGTAACTGATTACACTATTCAACCCAATGATGCATGTGCTGTGTGCAAATTCTCTGTAACAGAATGGACTCACTGACAAGGTAGTTGGCACTGCTAAACCCAGGTCTGTCAGATGTGTCTATGACTTTTATGTGTTTGTTAGTGTGTATATGACAGTATGTCATACTATGTATTGTTCATTAACACCCTGTACATTCCCTATTACCATACTGTACAAGGCCTGGTGATGTTCTTCACTTAACAAGAGAAGCTTGAGACACACCTCATCCTAAAAGCTCTGTGGTGTGTGCAATTAATGCCAAACACATTAGTAGCAATAAGTACCTAGGTAGGGGTTCTACTCTCAGTGTTGCCAAGTAAGTGTGTGTGTGTATTTGAAGGGATGTACTTCAGTTTGAAGAAAATACATGTCCCAGGAGATCATTTGTCTGAGAACTAACTGGCAAAAGGTAACATTTCAAAGGAATGATCTTGTGGAAATTCATTCCATCAAAACTAGTTGTAGATGTGTAAATACCCTCTTCCCCACTGTACAGCTGTACAGCAATACTGGAGTTTATATATATAGCTGAGTGTGGTTATTGTGGGCATTACCACCCACATTGGGGTTATTGTTGTGCATATCCCCCCGCTTAGTCTGCTGTTATACTGTACAGTTTATGTTAGCAGGTTAAGTAGTTGTTAATCATACTATGTGTGGTTCTACACCACCCCACACCCTCCAAAGTGGGGGGCTGTGCCACCCACATCAGCACATTTATATTTACCAACTCCAGGATTGCACTACATTGGGGAAGAGGACATATACCCTCTCAGTACCATTCTCAATTACATTAAACTGGCAGACTGATTATTTACTGATGTGATGCTTTGGCTATTTGGTCTTGGTGGAATTACATATGCGAAAATGAGTTCACTGCAAAATTAAGTACATCCATGTGTACAGTATTCTCTGTGTATTGCATCAACACAAAAGCCTGTGTGTGTGTGTGTGTGTGTGTGTGTGTGTGTGTGTGTGTGTGTGTGTGTGTGTGTGTGTGTGTGTTATTCACAAACATTTGGTGTGTGCAACCCAGTACACTTACCATTGTCCGCTGTAGAAGAGCTGCTGACATCAACCACCATGCACTCACCTGTATACACCCCTCAGACCTATCAGCCATGTGCACATGCAGTAACTGTTATACAGACCTGTTACTTGTGTTCAGCTGTACCCAGGATATGACACAATCAATGTGTCACCGCAGTGCCATACCCCTTGTAGGAAAGGACATCAGACAGTCATCCTGCTGACACATAGACACCTACAACACAAATTGAATACATTATGGAGACCACAATCAGTCAGTGTTGATAACAGCTATAATGCATCATGGCTGGACAGCTACACACCCTGACATGTAAGCATTAAACATTCCAGTTGAAAACATGTTAAACAGAATTACATTGCTAAACCTTAGTACATTCACCCTGTGCATCAGAACCATATTAGCATGTCCCTGTATCGATGGTATGGATTACAGGGATGTGGCACAGGTATCATCATATGCACAGGGTATGTTATGGCTTTGCCAGAGACCTAGGCTGAGCAGTTTGGTTGACATCATGTGTGTGTGTTAGGGGGTTCTTTGTCAATTGGGCTGTGCAGATGTGGCGTATGTAGGTATGGAAGTGCCCTAGTTGTGTTGGTGATGTGTGTTTCTATGTACGCACACAGTTCTGCCATGTGGCTGCCCTATACAGGAGTGTGTTGGACAGCTGCATACCATACTTGGCAGGGTGTACAGTTCACCATGTCCGACCATGGACATGGGAACTGTGCCTGCCAGGGGTTCCACGGGCACTACCAGGTAAAAGCCCAGATATGTTACTCTCCCCTGATGATGACAATTGTCCGCTGGATCCGCATCCCTGTTAGGACCGGCCAGGACCAGGTGCACATGGCCTGCTGCATTGTGGTTTGGACAGCACCTCCCCTGAAGAGCTGGTGCTGGTACTGCCACTATGGGAGTGGCTGTGACTTGTTGCATGTCCACATAGACCTCCACCTGTTAGTGTTGCTGACCTATATCCACATGGCTGATGCCCTACTCACACCACATGCTCTAGCACAAACACCACATGGTTGAGGATTCTCACCATCTCACCCACACTTCTATTCAGGACCTCTGCAAAATAACGGTGGGCATCTGCAAGATCACAGATGTTGTCAAGTACAGCAGAATGAGTAGTCCTCTGGAGCCTCAGACTCTGTTTGGTGTAAAGATCCATAAGTGCCTGTGTCTCCATGATGGCCCAAAACATGTGTCTGGTGACACCTGCTGTGGCACTTCTGCCATGGGCATGATAGCCAGCAGCCCTCCTATGAGCACCCCGGTACATCTGCCTGTGTGGTACCTCGCCGGTCATCCAGCTATGGCTGCTGTGTACAGACACACTTGCCACAGTCCCCACACTGTCCTGTCTCATGCCACCACCCGGCAACTATTTGTCATCTATGGCCACTGATGATGGGGTATGTATGGGCATTGTGACTGTGTGCAGGGATGGGGTGGATAAAAGTGAGATGTCAACTGATGGCACAGCTTCAGCCCGACAACCCTGCATGTGTCTCACCATACCTATCATCATTGTCAGAGTCTGTATGGACACTAACATCAGTTTGCCTGCAGGAGGGCCCCTGACCCACCTGGCCACCTGTAAGTGGAAAACAAAAAATGTAATTTAAAACCTGTATGTTATTGCTTACCTTTACACATACTCTCTCTCACACACACACACACACACACACACACACACACACACACACACACACACACACACACACACACACACACACACACACACACACACACACACACACACACACACACACAAACACTCACACTTACAGGTGAGGCGGCACAAATATATTACACAGACCTCTCATTACCCAACAGTCAACATGCATGACATATGGCACTCAACAGCAAGCACTGCAGCTATACTCAATCCTTGTTGCCAACATTATACATCTCTGTGATGCATGAGTTGTGTTAGTAGGCAATGCCCCTTCCCCTAGAACACACTGCACCCATGTACACAGTATTGCTGTGCACCTGTACAGCACCCTGACATGTACTGTGCACCATACATCATGAGTGTGCACACCATTGCTGAATGCGTATATGCATGGCAGTTATGTTTGCTCTGTTGCTCACAGCCCCTATGTGTTTGTCTGACACATACCTGGGATGATATGAGGAGTGATGTCAGTAGTTAATGCCTGACCTCTGATTTGCCGATCTCATCATCAGCAGTGCATGTATGAGCAATAAAATGTGGTTACACACCATTGTTGACATGACATCCTCTTCTATGATATGCAATGGGGCCACAATGCTGCATATGTTAACATTACACGCACCCGATATGTGACATGTGACCTGTGCAATCAAATGCAGTATCAAACAAATGTGTTAGTTGTGCAGATGCTGAATGAGATGCATACAATATGTGGGTTGCATACGTGTGCACACCCTTTACACAATGGTTTGTTGCAGCACCTGTTAAGTGAACTACAGTAGTCAGTATTCCTGGAAGGGGTGCACTAGCATGACCCATCTTCACTTGCCATTATTTGGTCACTTCGTCCTACAAATGTCCCCCAACTCTGCCTGATTGCAAGGTCAGCTCATGTGAAAAGCCCTTGGAGGTCACACAGTGCCTTCACTATTGCTGTGGAGTCAGGGTTATGTTTGGCACAATTCATGACCTTGACTGTGTTCAGATACAGCCATTCTTAGCGAGCTTTGGATGTATGCTTCAGTTCACTGTTGTGTTTCAGGATGACACCCCTCCCCATCCTCAGCCTTATTGCAGATGCTTGACAACTATGGGCCACACATGAGTGCTATTTTGCAGTGTTCCAAATTCAGAACGCCATGTCTACTGGCCTAGTTTTTGCTAATGAACAGGAAACCTAAAGGTGTACACTGGCACTAGCAAGGTACAAATGGGGATGGTGAGCCTGAGGTGGAGTGAGGTGTTGCTTGTGCACCACATGTATCTTTATTAATACTGTCTGCAGGTTTCAGACACCATTACACATTGCAATACATGCCTTTGGGAGACTTGATGTTATGCATATTCTACCTGTAGAGAACCCTGGATGATGTTTCCTGTGGAACAACTCTTACATCTGATTACCCTTACCCAGAGGCCACACTTATACAGATGCCAGGTGATTGTCGATACAGGCACTACACAGACAATACTTGTTAGACATTCCTGCAAGTCCCTCAGTGTTGCTGCATGCTTCTGGGCATCCTCCATGACCAGTTTGCAACATGTGTTGTTATCTATCTTGGATGGACATCTGTTTATTTTCTACATTAATGTTGTCCCATACTTCATATACACATACATGACTGTCTGCACTGTTTGCCTTGGTATATGCAATGGTGAGGCAAGATACTTCTCTCACTCCTGAGTGCTATCTTTTGGATATGAGATCCATTCCATGGTTTGTAAGATGTGTGCAAGCCATGGCTGCCTCTGTTGCAGGTGAGTGGGCAAATGTCATGGACATGCTTCTTGGACAGCAGACCATTACTTGGTGTGACATTGAGGCCCTGTACTTGATGGAAGGTGTGTACTCAAGAAGAGTGAATGCCGTCAGTTCCTCAAAAGCTGCTTCCACAATATGTTATTTGGAGTGTGTGCACACATATGCTTCTAGTGTTTGTTAAGGTATGTATTCCCCTTATTTGTTGTCCTAACATAAGATTCCATATTACACATTCATTGCTCATGTTAGGATCACATTACAGGTTGTAAAAGGTGTGGAATGTGGTATTGTGATTTGCCATTGTTTAGATCAGGAACAGTTGCCATTGTAATAGTGGTGTATACACTGTTGTAGCCACTGCATAAGGGTAATGTTTCAGACATGTCCCTGCTGTAGGCCATTTGTCCCACCATTATGTTCATCTCTGTCCACACATCTTGCACTGACAGGTTGTTAGGTATACTGCAGGACTCTTACATATCCTTCAGATATGCCACCATGGTGACCACTGTGATGCAGTGCAGTTAACAGCAACAATAAGTGAACATGTATCGCATGCATTATGGGTAGGTGTGTTAAATGTGTGCATGGCAAATACCATGGCCATAACATGGCCGGTGTATTGGCAAACCTGAACAAAACAACTCCATACTCACCAGTTGTGTGAGAGACGTAATGTCAGTAGCCACACCTATGGCATTGGTACAGGGTTGGAGCAGCATTTCAGTACATCAACAGTATAAACCACAATACTAGAGATTATGCACATCTGTTCATTACTACACTGCAGCAACAGACTATCTTATCTGACATATGCATGTAGATACTTTACAGATGAAGATGGATAAGCAACAGGGGTCTACTGATGTACCCTGGGTCTTTATCTGCATGCTCCTTGTCCATTGTGTGGGTGGCACCCACCTCCACAATGCTATCTTCAGGTTGCTGGCTTGGCTGGTGGAAGGGTTTCTCAAGGCTGTTGAGGAGCTCCTCAGCATGTGTCAGTAGGGGCTGGGTGGCATGACCCCCACCTGTGGCTAGCTGGTCCTTCCTAACTGCAGCAGCATGCTGACGGGCATGGGGGATCAGATTGGTGTACCGATGCCGCATCTGCTCATAACTGTGGTTATGCAGGCCGACATCATTTACCCTGTGGATGAGCTCGTTCCACAGGGTGGTCCTCTCCTGCAGATAATGGGCCCTGTAACTAAATAGGGTGCCATGATATAGTATGATGAAGTATATAATGACATCATTTTCTTGGGGTGTATATGCAGGGAGCCATTCCCAGGACATTGTACCTGTAAGACATAAACAGTAAAAAAGGTCAGAGGACCTCATACTGCAAGGATATAAAAGTTGTTAATTGATATCTCTTTCCTCCCCCTCATCATATCTGCAACAATAATCTAAACACACAAATCAATGGGTATGTTTACATCAAACCTACTTTTGGGACATATGTCCTATTGTTCAACAATTATTGAAATGTGTTTCTATTAATGTTCCATGTTGAAACACTATCATTGGTGGCCTGTTGCTATCAATGTAACATGTGTGCTGTTGTAATGGCCACTGTGGTTCCATATATGCATGACTTCTGTTTGCTATGCAACTGTTCTAAATATGGTGTTTTGGGTTAATGGAAATATATATATGCATGCTGTTATAACTAATCCTGGATTATATTGTCTATTACTAACCTACATATGTTCTAAAACTACAATGCCATAGCATGTTTGGGAAGGCCAGTGCCAGCGGACCCACCTCTCCCACCTTATCTGGGCATGGCACCAGGCCCCAGCACATCTGGGACCCACCTTGACACCTCCTCATCCACTGGTCCTGCACCACCTTCAGGTGGAACCACCTCAGGGGATGGGGCTCATTTCCCCCCTGGGAGTGGGCACAGACAGGATCCTGTCACCTGAAGTCATGTCCAGGGTCTGGTGCATACGGATCTCAGCAGACAATTGGGAGATCTGCTATGCCAGCTTGAGGGCCGCAATTAGATGGTCAGCCTGGCCCTCCTGCTCAGCACCCAGTACAGCTACCTTTGGGGTCGTGAAGTTGCAGTGGTGACTGGCCATGGGTGGGGATCTCAGTCCAACTGTTTCCATTTGTGGGCTTATGGGCTTCCAATTTCCAAACATCCCTCCCTGTCCAAGGTGTTTACCCCCCACATGTGTCATATACCACCCCTGTATGCTGTCCCCAAATATACCTACAATCCTTCCCCAACATCCCACTATCACCTTAAAAAAAGGGCAATCTGTTCCCCCCAAAAAATTCACCCCATACATAACTGTCCATTTCAAACCCATTTACAACTGCTTAAAAGTGCCTTAATCACTCTGTATCCAACAGCCCTTTTTCTGCCCAGGAACAAAATAATCAGCCTTTGCAAGTCTCAGACCAGGAGCCTGCACCCCATAGCCACA
>NC_056732.1:587762962-587777962 GCF_019279795.1 Protopterus annectens
GCATATTCCCAGATTCTGAGTTAATTTTATGCACATACCTCTCAGTCTCTTAATGCACACACTCTAGACAAAGCTTAACAACATGGGGGTACAAATAGGGACATCTTTTGAATATTGCTCTCATAAACTTGGAGAGTTGTTAGAGTAACAGGATTTGTTTTAATATACATTTTCCTGAAGGTTTTGAGGTCTGTAAATCAAATGCAAATCATTATTTAGTGACTACAGTTTTGAGATCATCCCACTGATTTGCCAGGGGGACAGAGGTACAGGAAGAAAATATGAGCCAATTATCTAGAAATTCTGCAAACATCTGTACAGTTGAGAGATATGATTATGCATACAGCTTACTACCACTCCCAGGATTCGAACCATGGATGTGTCTGCTAAAAATACAATTTAAATTTCATCAAAGTGTGCTATTTGGATATTGCCGTTTATTCCTTTGGTGTTTTCTGTCTAAGTCTCTCTTAGTTGTACAATCTGACCTTGTAATTGCAACAGTCTTATACAGACATTCCTAGACATATTTTTATGTAGCACAGTGTTAGAAACAGTAGTTGACACAACAGTACTATTCTGATATCAGATGTTGGTGAATGCTACATGTCAGGCCATACAATACCAAAGTAAACACTACCAGTCCAGGATTTAAATCTTTATTGCCAGTCAGTTACAATTTTCTTATCTGACAGACCTGTGGAGGGAATGTTTGTTAACACTACCTGATTGTTTCTACAGATATTCCCAGATTCCTAGTTAATATTATGCACATACCTCTCAATCTTTTAATGCACACACTCTGGTCAAAGCTTGACAAAATGGGGGTACAAATAGGGAGATATTTTAAATATTGCTCTCATAAACTTGGAAAGTTGCTAGAGTGACAGGATTTGTTTTAATATACATTTTCTGAAGGATTTGAGGTCTGAAAATTAAATGTGTGTCATTATTTAGTGACTGCAATTCTGAGATCATTCCAGTGATTTGACAGGGAGACAGGCGTACAGGCCAAAAATGTGAGCCACTTATCTGGACATTCTGCGAAAATCTGTACAGTTGAGAGGTATGATTATCAGTGGCAGCTGGTGGCTTCAAATCAAAGGGGGGCTGCAGAAATCAGCTGAATGGGTGGGGCCAAAAGGAAGGGGTGTGGTCCATGAGAAAGGGGTGGGGCTACGCTAAAAAATGCAAAAACTGAGACTTTAATTAAGTACTCTGCTCTGGGTGCCAAACTGTCATTATGAGAGTCCAATCAAGACAAAATGAAGTGTAGAAGAAAAAAAATATTTCAATGCATTGGCTACATGACAGCTTACTTAATATCTAGATGGAAACAAAAAGGTTGTGAGGCATGAAAAAAAATAGCTTTTTAAATACATTACTGGAATGCCAGTCAAAATCAAGTATAAAAAACAAGCAGCACTCAACTCAAATCACTTCTCCTTGCACTGCACTGCAGTTCTAATTATAATTTATATTTAGCTTTATAAATGTACTAAGTAACATGCTAAAAGTAGCAATCTCTGTGATACCCCCAATTGTAAAGATGTTTCTTAGCCAAAAAAGACCTGCTGCCTGACAACAACTATCTACTTGTTTCATGGGGAAAACATGATCACAGTAAAAAATGAACAGCAAACAAGAAACAAGCTCACGATCAATTGCTTAAAGGATTACTGGACAGGTTATGGACCACACGTGATAGATTGGCATTTGTTTAATTTATGGGCAAAGCCGGAAAAGGTGACTGCAAGTCTCCAACAAATGTAATGAGCTTCTGAAAATACTATAATCCTGTCCTTTATTACAAATACTGTCATATGCATTTCAATACCTAAAGCTTATATGCAATCTAGTTATGTAAATATTCTCTGCATGGCAACAACAAAAAGGCTTTCAAAGTTGGTAATTCTTTAACAGTATGCTTATTAAAGCTTACTTGCATCTTACAGTCTCAGACAAGCTTACCTGATGGTCATTAAAGCATTGTTACTTAAACACAGAGCAACAGGCTCTGCAACAACGTGCATTTTCTGAATAAGAAGAAGCATGAATCAACAGTATAAAAATATGATGGAAAACCAGAACATTCTGCAAAATCAAGGACAGATGAAAAGCCACTGTAGTACTTGTGTCTACCTTGGATGGGGGATACTCTGCACACTTACACTGCATAACTGCTCCTTGCCTTGCTTGGACACATCTAGAGTCACTACGTGGGGGAGTAGGGTGCAACAAGTATGTCACAATTTGAAATGTCTCTGGCTGACGGTGATGGCCCTGACACATTTGTCATACCTCTTAACCTCAGAGCAAGAAATCTGGAGAAATCCATAAATAGAAGTGGAACAAAGGCCCAAAAATAAGGACAGTTTTTAAATATTTATCTTATAAAGTAGGTCTTGCATTAATATGAATTTTCTGAAGGGTATGAAATCTGTAACTCAAATGTCTGTCATTATTTTCTAACTTCAATCTTTAATGATTTGTCGCTAATTTGCCAGAAAACCACAATTTTATGACAGACCAAAAATGTGACGCAAAAATATAAAATAGCCACACAATACAGCTGGGAACCTGTTAAAGAAGGGACACTTTTTTAATATTAGTACTGTTAACTTGAGCAGCTGACAAAATAAGAAAATCTACATGCATTTCTGAAATTAAAAGTAATCTATTACTCTGATCATTGCAATTAATTGTAAACCCTCCATGTTTTCTTCCACATTTGCCATTTTGCAGAGGGATTATTAGGGGGAGAGCAACATTCTGAGCCAAAATCGGGGACAGTTGAGATGTTTGGATATACCTAATTCTATAAAGTGATTTATTTGCTCGTACCTCTCAACCTCTTAATGCAGGAAATCTGGACAGGGCCAAATATATTGGGGGAACATACAAATAGTACTAAAAATTGCCCTTATATAAACTTAGACATTTGACAGAATAACAGGTCTTGCTTTAGCATGCATTTTTCTGAAGGGTATGAAGTCTGAAACTCAATGTCTGTCATTATTTAGTGACTTCATTCCTAAATGATTTGCCAGAAAACCACAAATGGTATGAGGAACAAACCAAAAATAAGCAGCAAAAATCTATTCATTCTGCAAAAATCTGGACAGTTGAGAGGTATAGTTCAGCCAGGGCTGAGTTTGTCACCCTCCCCCCCCTCACAAAATCATGGTCGAATTGGGCTTCCCCCTGCAGCTATTGCAATGTCTCATTACTTTGCTATTTCACCCCATTTACCATGAACACTGTAATGTGCATACTGCTTTACTTCTAATATGATTTGGATTTCATTTAAAAGTTTTATTTTACATTTTACAGCCCAGACACTAAAAACATATTCTAATCAAAGCAATGCAGTTTCACAATAAAAATATACTTAGCATTAAAACATCTCTGCCCTTGAAACTCAAATTCATTGAAATAGCAAAAAAACCCACATTCAAAGAAAATACATCTGGCCAGTGGCAGATAAAGATTAAGTATGGGCTGTTTTCAAATCATATGCCCCTTGCACAGGAAACATACATGTGTTCTTTGACACACCTTCCTGATTGTATTAAATTATATTCCTTGTATAATACAGTTCAGTTGTTAGAGGGTATTTTAAATTTATTGTTTTGAAAAATTTTCCAGTAAACAATGAAACAAAATGCATGCACCAATAATGACAAAACTGCCCAATTCAGAACATTTCCATCATATAAGTCTATTTTTTTGCATTTTTCCTTTTCTTTTATCCAACCTGCATAAAACAGGACCCTCAACTCTTTCTCATAAAGAATGTGTTGAGTAAGTGCCATGACATTTAAACTCCTAACACAAATTTTCATTTCCACATCCTAGTCCAGAATACTCATTTCATCATATATAGTCTATGAATCTTTTGAAAAGGTACAGAGTAGACTGACTCATTATATTACTGCATTAAAATAGCTTCTGAGACAAAATTAAGTCACAGGCTCAACGGTCTCATCAAATACTGCTCTTACCTCACAAAGTATTTTATTCTGTTCTGATTTTATTCTCACTCTAATTCTCCCAAATTATTCAATGTACTTCTTGCTTCCTGTACCCATACTAGCATATAATATGCAGCCAGGATCCTATTCATAACCAGTCTTGCCATCTATTCCTTGAACTCTATCTGAGCTGATGCAATGAACTGCTCCATCAAGTCTTGTCTAGATCCTATTCTTTTTGTGCCATGATTTTATCAACTATTCCGGTATCTTTTAGCACCTTGTCCATATGTACAAAAAACACCTTTGATGAAAGTACTTCTCATTGATCCACAACGTTTTCTCAAAACAAATGCATCCAGAGATGCTTTATCTATGTCTACACACATATCTTTTAAATGTAACACATGATAAGGTATGTGGTAAAGCACTCATTTTTGAAGCATGTATCTTTCACAATTTCAATATGAATGTTCTGTAATTTTTTAAAGTTAAAATATTGTACCACTTGATTTCATTGTTGTTTACTCCCCCAGTCTCAAATTGTATTACTTGTCAGATGTTTAACACACTTATCACAACTATTAGGTGAACATTGACCAGGAAGCATTATAATATGTACATCTGCCATAGTGTATGCCAGCACTGGCAAATTGCTCGATATTAGAAGCAGCATTTATATATTGATATATTACACATGCAGCTGATTCCCAGGATTCTCATTGTACCTGCTTTACCAGTAAGCACTTGCTCTCACACTTAGCATTATGCTGCACCCTGCAAATGAATGATTCAGTTGCCCTATATTACAAACAGCATTTCCTGCTGTCCACTTCAGCTAATAATCATGCACTTGCAAAAGTAATATTGTCTAAAAACAGAAATTGGTCAAGTTAAGCAATATTTAAGTGCACTGTTCTCTATAGCAATTTTATTATACTTTTGTTCAGATATGGTTCTGTTGATGGTGTTAACTTTCAAACATAAATGCTTCTGACATCAACAGTTGTCAGAGGGTAAGTGTTTTTGCTTATTATATTTATTTTGTAGCCTGAGAAGACAACCTAAATATATACAGAACTAAGGCACCTCTTTATAAGTATGTCTATCAAAAAATGCTACTCACAGACGTCTTTATTTAGGAAACAGAGCCTTCTACACCCCCTATGCTGGAATACTTCATCAGTAGCACAGTCTGCAATCTATGCCATGTCATAAATACATTCTGCAATATTAATTGATTATATCCATCAGGTCAGAGTTAAGATAATACTCACAGACCTATGCATTCAGGTTATAACAATTCAAAAGTGGTCCTTATAAATGCTAGATGTGGCATGCTCCCTAAGAATGAAGTTGAAAAGTACAAATATTATTAATCCAAAATATCATCAAATGCTAATAAGTCTGACCTTATAATTTAGTCTTTCCTAGGAACAAAGACAGTTTTAAAAAGCATATGCATTTCCCTCTGCACTTGTAATTCCATGGTTACTTATGAAGATGAGAAGACAAATAGCAAACTTCAAGCTCCTGATAAAATGCTTTTTAGTTGTAATATGGGTATTCTTATATAATAATATACTGAAAAACTGTTTGCTATGCTGAGTTGCAAATCTTATTTTTTTTACCCCACCCCCATCCCCATCTCCACCCTCACAGGAGTTAGGACCCCAACCAATGTCACTTCTTTTTCCACTCAATTGGCCCATTCATTCATTATTTATTTATTTTTTTGTTATGGGAGTCAGACATTTCCATGGTAGATGAGAACCTTGTGGCCCATTTATTCCTGCACATATAGACATCACAGCTTTGACTTACCTCGTCACCCTCAAGTTTAAAAAAATCAAATGATTGATGAGTGACTGAGACTGTCCATTTCCATCACGACACAAAAATGAAGTAGCTAGATCAGGAGGATTGAGGATTCAGAAATCTTTCTTCTCTGTAGTTATAGCAAGCCCCAAAAAAGCTGTTTGCAGCAATGGTAGCACAAGCCATAGCAACTAGCAAGTAACCAAATGTTCCTGCACTGCCTGCTACTACTGATTGTTTCTCGCTCTCTTTTTCAGAAAGAGAGTGAGAACCAATCAGTAGTCATCCTGCCATTAACATCACGTACGTGACTGCGAACGTGACAGTCCGACCCCCTTCCACTTTGTTGTGCGGTTAACCGTATAGACTTCTGGGCATCACACTAATGCAGTACTCTCCATAATCTGGACTGCCTTTACAGCAGTCTGAGACAGTCCAGATTTACAGGGAAAAAAAAAAACAGAACTCGCCGTGCAACAAGCATGCGCAGTTCGAGTTCCAGGACTTTGCTGTGAGTCAGTCAGACTCGTTTACAGCACTTGGCACTAGTCAGCCAGTTTAATTAAATATTTTATTTTACAAAATAAATGCTCTTTTCTTTTCTTCACACAGCTGTGGGGGCTGCAGTCCTGCAGTCTGATGCCATGAGCCACCACTGATGATTATGCATATACCTTGCTAACACTGCTAGGATTCGAACCATGGCTGTGTCTGCTAAAAATACAGCAATTTAAGTTTCATCACAGTGTGCTATTTGGACAGTGTGGTCTATTCCTTTGGTGTTTTCTGTCTAAGTCTCTCTTGGTTGTACAATCTGACCTTGTACTTACAACAGTCTTATACAGACATTCCTAGACATTTTTTATGTAGCACAGTGTGGGTAACAGTGGTTAAATAAACATTACTATTCAGAGAATGCAACACTAAATGCCATACAATACCAGAGTAAACACAACCAGTACAGGATTTAGAACTTTATTGCCAGGCAGTTACAGTTTTATTTGAATATGACCTATATGGGACTATTACTGGCATATTGTCTGGTTTATTCAGTACAACCCATACACAGTTTTAATACTGCCAGGTTACTTTCTACTACTTTATATTTATTTGGTATGACTACTACAAGCAGGATTGTAACTTACCAGCCTCGCAAAACAGCCTTTGCAACCTACTAGCATGGGCTTCCTGATTCACAGCCTGCACAGCTGCAGCTATAAGGAAAATAGAAAAATATTTAGGCATACCTATCCATCACATACACAGGCTGGACATTAGTAAACAGTTATTGGTATGACTACTTACACACTGCTGGGACATCACCCCTCTGCCTTGCTTCTTGGACCCAGTCATACAAGAGCTCCCTCTTTCTCTGCTTCAAGTTGGCATAGTGGTGCTGGACCTGTTCACCAGTCCGAGGGATACCAGTGGCACTGGTGAGATAATGGGTGAGATGGTCCCAGGCTTCTGCTATATATTGGGAGCCCTGGTACTGGCCCTGCAGCAGTCTCTCATCATGGTTTTGTACCAGGAGCCCTACCATGACCTTGGACTCCTGTATGCCCCCAGCGTTGAGCTCAGAAGCGCATGCCCTCACTAACTCCTGCCATACTGCCTACAGTGGGAAGCTGCAACCAGTTATGAGCTGTATTCCTGCCTGTGGGGTTTAAATATGGTCAATTTCCTTCCCTTTGTTGTGATTGGATGGTTTTGAATATGCTGAGCTAAGCTAAGCTAGGGGCATACCTGCTTAGCTAAGGTTGGCAGCGCTTAAAGGGACAGGTTCAGCACTGCTTACCAATGGGCAAATCCACTTAGCTGGGTTACTCATTCCTTAGCATCATATTTACACAATGCTTATACCTGATAAGCAGAGCTGTGCAATGCTTAGCATTGCTTATTTTTTTATTTTATAGACTATGTGCTGTATGGGATTGATTCATCATTCATTACATATTATAAATTTGTTTACTGTCCATGACATCCCCCAATGTGCTTTCATTACATCTATTCATGTGTGACTATATTGTATTGGGCAGTTGTGTTTATATGGAGGTTTCACAACTTTATTAAACTGGCACCTCACATCTGGACCTACTACAGAACTCTGGTTAACACATATATGTTATTTAGTAGCTAATTATAAAAAAGAAAATTATGTACTGCTTTCTCATGCAAAATGCAAATTGGTTACTTTGGGGATTAAGCCAGGAATGTCAGCTTACAAAGCACACACTCTACCCACTACACTATTGCAATAGTGTTTATACTGGATGTCTCCAGCTATTTAGCATCTTGTGTTGTTTAAGCTGGACTAAGTGTAGCTAAGCAACGAGCACACCCATGCAGCTATGCTTAAATTTTATTGCATGTTTAAAAACATTATTTGTTGTATTATTTTATTTGTACCCTTCAGAATATCCATCCTAATGCTGAACCTGTTATTCTATCAACTTTCTGCTTTGTAGGATAATTGCCCATTTTGGCTTTGTCCACATTTCTTCCTCTGATGGGTTGGGAGGTGTGCTCTATGTGCTTATGCTAAATGTGTTATTCTAACAACATTTGTTTTGGTAGTGATGGTTGTCCCTTATGGCTTTGACCAGATTTGTTATCCTGATGAGTTGGGGGTGTTATGAGCATTCTCACTTGTTGTAAATTAATGAAAGGCAATTCTGGGGTGCAGGGGGTGTGTATATTGTGAGAGCTCTGCTCTCAGACACACCCCCTGTGCTCATGCATGGAAACATGTCCGTTTTACAACATGGCTGCACCACTTCATACATATACATGGCATGCTGCCGTGCTGAACAGGAACGGTCCCCGCTGTGCAGGAATAAATTATTCCTGCACAGCTGCTTGCTGAATCCAGGGGAAAGAGTAAGAAAGAACATGACTGAAACTTGAAATAAAAGAAGAGAAGATGCACAAGTGCCCTCCATTTTTGCAGATGACTGCATCCTCACTGCAGAGGATACAGATGAATCAGGGAGGATTGTGATAAAATATGAGGACAGGTTTAAAAGCGAGGCAGGGGAAATACAATTTGCAAAATACAGTATGGGTTAGCATGGGGATAAACAATGGAGTAGAAATCCTAGGAGATCAAGTGCAGAGTAGCTGCCAAATGTCTAGGACATCAAGTTTGTTATTCAGTACATAGAGAAAAAGACAAAAATATATGTTACTAGAGGAAAAGGTAAATCAGGATCTATTCAAATGCAAAAATAAGTCAAACACTTCGACTGATAGTAAACTCCAGGACAATATCTGTGAGGCATATATCAAAAATGGACAATGATAAACATTTAAAAGGCATCAAGAGGTTTGGAGTAGCTTTACAATGAGTGGAAGGTGAGCCAGAACCATGGAAAAATAATTCAAGCCAGTAGGGAACATGAAGGATGGAGAGTATTAGGCATGGAAAGGTAGGCCTGAGCATGTAATATTCATCTATGACTGAAGGAAAGAATACCTAATTAGAGATATAAGGGGTAGGCAAAAAAGTGTTTAATAAAAGAAAGCATGAAGACAAAACTTTGGAGACTCTGAAGGCATTAAGGAGAAAATTATAGATATGGCAAGACAGCAACTTAAAAGGGGGGATGTGGGTAAAGAGATTAGTGGTCTGGAGAACTGGAGAAAGCTGAGAGAGGGACTACAATGGCAAGATATAGCCAAATTGTACAGTGTCCTAGAGTGAATGAAGAAAAGAGAGCTGAAGTAAAGGGAGAGGGATGGAGACTTTAGGAAAAGAAAGAAAAAGGATGCATGGTTAAAATGCAGGGCCATAGAAGAGAAACTGAAAGGAGAATGAAGTAGGAGGGCTAGTGTTCAACAGGGGTAGTGTCTGTAAATTAAGAAAATAGGTGATATAGAAAATGAAGGGTAGGGCAGGTGAGATTTACAGACAATCAGCTGAATTGTTAGATGAAATAGAAATGAAAAAGTTGAGATTGAAATGGAAAGATATAGACGAGTGGAGGAAACTAGAGGAGGATTGAAAATAAGAGATGAGAATGGTGAAGAAGCTGATCATTTTGTCCCACTTATGTTACCAAGAAATGAGAAGTTTGGACAGGTGATGCAGAACACTCACAATACATGGAGCAAAGAGAGATAGTGGTGAAAAAGAGAAGCAATGGCACAGATATTCTGGGGATTTAAGTTGACAAGTAGTGGGCTATACGGTCAGTTTAATGGAGAGATGGGAACTGTGTCTTATTGGCTTGTATGAGGATCAGATCCCAATAAAAGAAAACATAACATCTGAAATCCTGATCCTAACAAGGTCAATGCTTTTTTTGCAAAGACTTGTAACAAAGAAAGAAAAGTGAGTGCAGCTAGTATCTGCTTTATCCTCATACCTGTGCTTTGGTGCATGTGGTGCGATGAAAAAGAAGTTGGCTTCCCAGCCTAAAGTACATGGCTAAGTGAAAAAGACAGATAGCTTCAAATTGGACTTCATTTCATTTACTATAAGTGTGGATTACTTGCTAATATTTGTTTTTAATTGTGTGTCTGCCTATTTTCTGCATTATAACCTGCATATATACTATATTGCTGTTAATTTCACATTTCTGCATGTATTTAGCTGCTGAGACTTAGTGTTTGTTGCCGAAGTCTTAGATTACAAAAGTTGCTGTGTGTTTTAAATATTTTCTGTCTGTTACATTGTAGCTCTGTTGTTCAGCAGTCTCCTGACTGTAGATTAGTTTAATACTAATTGGTGTAAGGAAAATGCTGTGCTAGTTATCCTTCCACTGAATGCAATTTTCTTATTCTTTTATTCTCCTGGCTTGGGTATTTTGTTTGCCTGAGGAGTAGGAATCTTTGTCCTGTAAAGCAGTATGCACATTAGTGTTTATGGTAAATGGGGCTAAATAGTCAGGTAATGAGACATTGGAATGGCTGCAGGGGAACTCCGGTGCCATATTTTGGTTGTCTGTTCTTTAGTTTACATTTGTGAGACACTAAGTCTTTAAAACATTCTGTACAAACAGATTAAAAATCAGCCTATAAGAACTTATTTACAATATCATAGCTAGTCATACTGGCATATAATACACAGGTTAATCTGAAATGTATGTACAAAACCTCAGCCAGACATGCTAGCACAGATGACAGCATCTATTTTGTTCACATCACCCCCCTCCCCCGCATGACTCAAGCATGTGACTTGAAAAATGATGCTTGAAAAAAAATGGGTCTGTCTGGGAATATCAACCAACTCCTCTCCTGGGCAATCCATTTGCATTAGCATTGTTATCCCCACTGCAGTGTTCTTCTCTTTCTGAGGAAACTTGTCTGATTACAGGCCTCACTCCATAATTTCATGCATCTACTTGCACAACAAATTCTTTACTATAATATGGGCAGGCTAACACAGGCGGTCCTCTCAAAAATCTCTTTAAGTTTTTGGAATTCCTGTTTGCAATCTGTGATCCACACTACTTTATCCAGTTTAAATTTACTAGTTAGGTCAGTAAGGGGTGCAGCCATTGCACCATACCTGGACACAAATTTTCCAAAGTACCTCACTGTCCCTAGAAAAGTTCTCACTTGCTGTTTAGTAACAGGAACTGGCCATGCTTCAATAGCTTCCACTTTGAAAAGTTCTGGCCTAATCTTACCTCTACTCACTCTGTGTCCTAAGTGAGTGACCTCAACAATAACCTCCTGACACTTACTGGGTTTAATGGTTAACCTTGCCCTTTTAAACTGGTCTGCAAATGCCCGTAGCACAGTCTTTAATGTAGAGTTTAACCTCTCCACAAGACCATTACTCTGGGAATGGTAGGGTGTGATCTTTAAATGTTTCACCCCACAATGCTTCCACAAACAAGTCAGCAGGTCTGACATGAAGCTGGCACCTTGCTCAGTTAGTATCTCCTTTGGAAAACATATCCTGCTGAAAATTTCTAGCAAAACATTTGACAATGTTTTTACATAAATATCACCTATAAAACAATATTAGGAACTATAGCTAGAAGTGGCAGATGGTAGGCTCTAGGCTGTGCCAACTGCTGTACTATCTCACCTTCCAACCCTCCCTTAGGAGTCCAATTTTTATGCAACAAACCTTCCTTCTTTGGTTGAATAACACCTCCACAAGGATTACTAGAGACCATAGCTAGAAGTGGCAGATGGTAGGCTCTAGGCTCTACCAAATGCCATACTGCCTCACCTTCCAGCCCTTCCTTAGGAGCCCACTCTTTATACAACAAACTTTTGTGATAGTATAAAGACTCCCCTCTTCCTTGAGTCTCAGGTGCTTCCTTAGCCATCTCCCTCAAGTTTTGTAATGTAAGGTCCATAAGTTGAGCCATCCATTAACTCCATTAGCTTAGTAATTTCTGACAGCTGTACCTCACTGTCAATCTGAGTAATATCACTCCCCTCTGTCTTTGCAGTCACTGTGTCCAAGGGAACATCAGTACCTCCTAGCAGCTGTGGCTCATTTTCAGACTTACTGCTACACGATAGTGCTTTCTCTGAAACAGCCACTACACCAGCCCCAGATTCAGGTGTGAGATCTGTCTGAGTCTCTCCAGGGTACTGGACTGACCTACATGCCTGTCTTCAAGCCTGACTACGTGTCACTGCATGCACACAAGGTACTGCATGATCAAAGTCATTCCCTATCAGAATGTCTGCAGGAATATCCTCAAACACACCTACCTGCTTGCTTCCTCTTCCACCCTCCAAGTCAAGATGAACCCTAGCCAAAGGTATTTGGAATGGGGTCCCTCCCACAGGTCTGACTGGAGTGGACTGTCAAAGTAAGTACTGCTCTTCTTTGACCACTGTAGGCCTCACAATGGTTATATCAGAAGCTGTACCTCTCTTAGTAGTAACCTGTTTACCATCTACTAAGATAGGATATCAATTTTGGTGATAGTTTGGCACCCCTGTTGTTTCTAAACAACTTACCACTGGCAGTTTGTCATCTTCACTTGCTGGCTCTTGATGGACATTTGGCTGCTATGTGGCCCTTCTGGTTACATTTGAAACATCTAATCCCTAACCATGTATTTAGATAAGTAGTTTCTCCTGTTACTGCTGTACTCTGTTGGAGTGGTTTAGACTGCCCCCCACGGGTTCCCTTATGTCCATGTGCAGCACTGATTATCCCTTTCTTATGCACTGGTGCTCTGTTTGCTAAATAAAGATCCCCTTTTCCTCTCCCACTCCTCCACAGAGTTACACTCTCTGTCTGCTAACCAATTTCTCATGTCATCAAGCAAAGTACTGAGGGCTTGTTCTCTCACCAAAAGGTCTGCCAGTCTCTCAAAAGTGGTGACTTGACACCTACTCACCCATCTGTGAAAGTAAGTACTTAAATCAGCAATATAATCATGTACACTTTCATCTGCCTTGCATCTATGTTCACAAAACTTTTTTTTCTATAAGCTTCAGGTGTTAGTTTAAAACAATCAAGAAGACAGTTTTTAACTTTAACATAATTCAAACAATCTACATCAGACAATTTTGATATGGCCTGAACAGCTTTATCATGGAGTAAGGGAGTTAGGAGCTGAGCCCAGAGCTCATAGTCAACATCATATTGTCTACATACCCTCTTAAATATATGAATAAAACTATGATAGTCATCCACATCCCTGTATTGAGGAAAACGTTTACTGACCTTTACAGCTTCTGGGGTCCAGGTATCCCCTTCCTCATTACCTCAATGAACCTCTCAAAGGTTAAGAAGCTCCACTTCATGACAGCGCTGTCTCTGCTGATTTCAGTTCAAAACATTTGGCCTCCAGTCATTGGGCATTCAGTTCATACTGATGCTGCTTTTCCTCAGCCTCTAGTTCATATCTGCACTACTTCTCTCTTTCTTCTGCCTCCAGTCATCACATTCTCTCCTCAGCCTCCATTTCCAGTCTTTTTAACTCTAGACAGATTCTCAAGTCCTCTGAAGAAAATGTGGAATGTCCTGTCTCGGCAGGCGGCACATCCCCAAAACCAAACTGAATATCCTCCAAACAGCTGGTGTGAGTTAAAGCTGCAACTAAGGCTGACATCATTGCTACCTTAGTTGGTTTGGCATGCACCAATCTTGTGACTTCACATTTCTTGGCCAACTGGTTCTTTGTCAGCTTACTATAGTCTTCTGCTGTCATCTTTGCCTGATGTCCTTTACTAACTAACTGAAAATAAATAAAACTGTGGTGAACTTAGATTCTGTATGTCTGTCGAGAGTGCACACCTTAATGACAACCACCCATAGGCTACTGAAGTCCAATTAAAAATCCCACACCACTGCTACCAAATAATGTGACATCTGGACAATACCCACAGGACTGCCAACAATAACATGATGTTCCCCCAATATCCTGGGTCAGTAACTAAGGAGCTTCAATCCTCACTACTGACTCTAATGTGAGACTGTCACTTAAATAGGAGTTAACTTTTACAATTTCCTCTAACAGCACAACAGGAGTACACTTTTAACCTGGGACTGGACTGTATACATCTGTCCAACCCAAATATAACTCCTTATTACACACTTCAGAAAAATGTGTCCCAGTTTAAGACCTCTGAAACACTCACATTTAAATAAATTAAATTGCATACATCCAAACACTTCTGAGAAAGCCTGACCCAGATTTCCATCTGTGCCCCTTACCCAAAATAATATGGTAACACACTATTACCAATCAGACAGCCTGCAAACCATTTTAAAGGGGTGTCCAATTATGAAACTAAATATTAAAACAAATAGTAGCAAATGACATAGAGCAGCTAGGCTTTCAGAGTAGCCCAGGAGTTATCAAAGCAGGTCTAAGCATTCTCAAATCACTAAAGAAAACACAAATTGACCAGCCACAATCTAAGTTAATAAAAATATTTAATAATGGGCAAAATGATTCAAAATATAAAACAGCAATTTCCAATAAGCAAACAAAACTCTATCACCAGGAAAATTAAATCAGTACTGAAGGAAATAAATCCAACATTTAGAAAAACTCTTAACTGATTAGTTATAATTTTCCTATGCGACTAAAGAACACTGTCCCTGATCTAAATTAAATTATTACAACAGAGCAAAGGCAGGCTTACAGGTCTTGGTGAGTCCTTTTGGGTATCCACTGTGCTGTACAACTGTTAACTGCAACTGGCAACTGTAACTGGTAACTATAACTGACTGTTGACTGCCAACAACTGTCTTCAGCAGGATCTTTTACAGACTAGC
>NC_056732.1:587782962-587795462 GCF_019279795.1 Protopterus annectens
GCACAAAAACAACTCACTGAAACATAGGATCATAGGAGGTTACTAGGCTACTGACCCTAGGCCCTTACAAGCCTAGCCAAGTTTTACCCTTATTTTCACAATGAGCACCAATCATCCCTTTCCAAGAGAGACATATGTGGGACCACTGTGTTGAATTTACGGTTACTCATCCAAACATCCAGATTGCGTTTGAAGAGGGCCAGTGAGGTGCTGTGCTTGACATGAAGTGGGTGGCTGTTCCAAAGGTGTGGCAACCTCTGGGAGACAAATCTGTTCCTCCAGCAGGTTCTATTAATATCACATACCAGGTCAAGGCCAATAAAGTGAGTACCCTGTGCACCATTTGACTTACGGATATGCAGCATTTCCAGTAAAGCAGGATCATAAATTGCCTTATAAGCAAGGCAGAGTTTGCCTCTGAGTAGTCTGTATGAAACAGAATAAAGCTGCAGTGATTTCAGATGATTCTCATAGCAAAGATGCTGAAGGCCTTGAATTTTCTTTGCAAGGAACTTTTGTGGTCTCTCCAATTGCTGCAGGTGCTTAAAAAGGTACATACCAAAAGGGGCATTGTACTCAGTTATTGGGCTGATGAGGGAAGAGTACAAGGAAGTTATAACTTCTTTTTTTCTGGAGGCAATTCCCTTAATTAAGAGATGAGCAATATAGAATGCCCTTCTTACCACTGTGGAGACATGGTGTTCAAAGGTAAGGTTGATGTCAACCTGTGTGCCCAGGTATCTCACCACTGATTGCATACTTAGGGTATTGTTATTGATGTGGTAGTTAGAAGGAACATCACTCTTGCCAAAAGGGATGATAATACATTTTTTCCATTGAGTTTAAGGCCATAGCTTTGGCAGCAGTCATTTTCTTGTGTAAGACCCTCTTGTAGGATGTTGACATAATTTGGGGATTCTATGACTGCTCCCAGTTTGCAGACATCAGCAAACGTTGTCAGGCACAGACCTCTAGGTTTAGCTTGCACTTTGGAGAAATAGATTTCAAACAGTAGAGGTCTCAAGACTGATCCTTGTGGAATATCAGTGGTTACAGGTCTGCTGTTGAAGGTGGATTCCCCTGTTTTGACTATATAGGTTCTATTAGTGAGCCACTTAGTGACCCATCTAATGATATACAGGTTGATACCTAGCTGAGTGAGTTTGTCAATTATGCCTGAGTGGGGGATAGTGTCAAAAGCCTTGGCTAAGTCAAAGTAAGCTGTGTGCACAGATTCCCCTCATCAAGGGCCTTGGTGACTGTCTCGAAGAAGTTCACGAGGTTTAACAGGCAAGATCTCCCATTGACAAATGGAAACTGAATAGGGTCAAATGTTTGGAGGTTACCAATGTCTTTGTTGATAAGGTCCATGATGACTCTTTTCATGCCCTTGCAGATAAGACTAGTCAGGTCTATAGCTCCCAGGATCAGTGGAAGCACCACCTTTGTACAAGGGAAAAACAGTGGCCTTTTTCCATTCAGCTGGGATGAAGCCAGTGCTTAAGCTATGATTGAAAAGAGTACCCAGTTGTGTTGCTAATTCTTGTTTGAGCCCATATAGGACACAGCCTGGGATGTTATCAGGTCCCATGGATGCTGTGTTTTTGACCTTAGAGAGGGCATTCATGACCTGCTCTTTAGAGATACAGGGTAGAGGACAGGTGGTAGGGATGTCTTGGGGTAAGTGTGGCAGAGAAAGGGGAGTGAAGTTTTCACAAAACCTGTCAGCTAACAGGTTAGCAATGTCCACAGGCTTGGTATGTGACCACTCTGGAGACATCTGAGCCTTTCCTTTTAGGTTATGGATGTAAGTAAATAATGCCTTATGGTTTCCTTAGTTGAGGAAGCTAATTTGGATTCATAGTTAGCTTTAGAGGACTTCACAAGGAGTCTTTAAGCTGAGGAGGGAGTATTTCCAGTTTGGGGATGACTCCCTCTTACTCTTAGACAGCAATTTCTTCCTCTTATTGTAAAGCTTGTTAATGGCAGTTGTCCACCAGACAGTTTTGCTGTTCCATGAGGAGCTTGTTTTGGTCCTATCAGGTATGGCTGAGTCAATAAAGTTGTTCAGGCGTTTGTATAAAGCATTTGAGTAGAACTCAACATAGTTGCCAGTTCCATCTGAGGGAGGAGTTGCCATGAAGCTATTAATACCATCCCATAAGAGGTCATAATCTGCTTTGGAGATGCTTTGTAGTTTAATTTGTGCTATGGAGAGAGGCAGCTGTGATAGTAACTTCGAATGAGACTGATTTATTGTCAGATCTCACCAGGGAAGATATCACAATGGGGGTGCTACAGTGGTCCCCCATATTGGTAAGCACTAGATCCAGGATGTTGGCACCCCTTTTGGGGGTGTCAACTAGCTAGTCCAGGGCATTGGAGTTAATGAAGTCGAGGAACCTTTGGGCAAGTAAGTTTCCGCATGAGTAATTTTCCTAGTCAATGGAACAGTAGTTAAACACATATTCATAAATTGGTTTTACTGCTCTTTTTTTGTTAGTGTTTGTTTGTTTTAATTTTACCTTCCCTAGACCTTCAAACCCTACCTCACCCTTTTGATGCATTTTTCCCCCAGACTTACCAAAGTCATGCTGTCAACTGAAAGTCAAACAAAAGTGAGCCATCACCTTTGTGTGTTATAGAATTTTTAGTTTATCACCTGCTGTCTTGCCCTCCCCAGGCTTATTTTATTTATTTTTATTTACTTTTTTATTTTATTTTTTCTGACCAGGTAAGTATAATAAGGCCATTTTTTCCTTTTTCAGGGAGACCTGAGCTGGTATTTCTACAATGGCATTGAAGAACTTCACTTTCTTTTCTTGATAGGTGCTGTGTGGTCTTTTACATCCGCATGAGCTACCCCAAGTAGAGCACATGACACCTCAGTTTATTGTTTCTTTTGTAGGATGACACACCCAGGAGTGCAATGCAGAACCATACATGTGAGTTCCTGTTGATATTTCTTTTATTTTGCAGAAAGGCTAAAGCCTCATTTATTTATGTTGAGCTGTATCCTAAATGAGAAATCCCCTTTCTTCTCACCAGGATGATTGAGCTGGCACGTGCAACCTATTCCTGCCATCCCATTACCTCCATCTCAGGTGGCTCTTCATGAACTGTATTCACCAACTGAACCCAGATTTCCAGTGTGACAGTCATGGTTTATCACATGTACCACAAATATCAAAGTAGGAAGATTCTTTAGTAGCCATGATATCCAACTTGTCCTAGATGCTAAACAGAGTAGATTATAAAGTCTGACTTTCTTGGAATTACCTGAGTATGGTCACACTGAATTCTGTTGGAAAGTTAATAACTGATAGGCTTAAATTAATTTCTATTTGCATTGAAGAATAGTTAATTGAATTAGAAAGGCTGAAGAGCTGTAGGCATATGGAAGTTTCTCTTTATTTCCCCCAAGGATTAGGGATGTTGGAGTCGGTATATGTATTGATGCCAGTGTACGGCTGGCACATCTCTCGGTTTGGGGTCCAGAAGGAAGGGCTTGGCCCCTGCAAATGTTTTTTTACTCTTTTTTTTTTGCTTTTTTTAAAAATAATATTATGCAATATCACTGTAACAGTTTCAGTATTACCAGATACAATATTTCACAGGTAAGCTACATACTATAAACTGAATTATCTTTCCTCTTGTTACTTGTCTTGTTAATCATCCTTTAATAGAAACAACATTTACAAGGAAATAGGTAAAATTACATCAAACACAAAATCCTTTTTCATAAATACAAAAAACTTCTAGATAATCTCCTGTCAAGACTAGTTATATGGAAAAATATTGGGCAGGCAAAGCAGACAGTGCAAATGTTCATAGACTGACTGTGAACAGATATAGAAGAGAATGTAACATATCTGTAGAGGGCTGTTAGTGAATTAGGGAAACAGCCTAAAGATTATCTGAACTGTATACCAGATTTCATATCATGGTTTTTATCTATGAACTTTTATCGTTTAGCACAAGTTTCTGTGTGTCCTTAGTGGTATGCCGGGAGAGACCAGTCTTTTCATTGTATCATCTACAAACCATTGAGTATAAATTTTGAGAAGCTTCATCTGAGAAACACACATTAATCAAATATTCAGCCTTAAAAAAAAATCACAAAAACAGTGTGCAGCTCCACCCCCCCATTACAAGTATATACTAATGCCATGATCACCCAAGTAAGGAACAACTCTCAGAAATTGAATCATTTGCTTGAACAGAAATAGAAAATGCAATGACAGTGTTTTCCTATGGGGAACAGTGATCAGGCAGGTAAACACTAAGAAAATCAACTTGATGAGTTTATAACTCATCTGCTTTCCATTCAGTCAAATTTTCAGTAAGGACTTTTATCTAGATAAAATGCATTTATATATTAACCAGGAAAGTCCGACTTGGAACTAAGCCAAGTTTCGAGACAGGCCTGGGGAGAAATGCTCCAGATGGATGTCTTTGAATGTGGGAGGAAACTGGAGCACCCAGAGAAAATCCATATGAATGCAGGGAGGACATGCAGACTCCACACAGAAAGCACTTGAGCCAAGAATTGAACCGGAGAACCTCATGCTGTGAGGTGAGAACGCACCACTGCACCAGTAAAGGTACCAGATTTGCTTAATGCCCCAGTCAGAAACTTTATTATCCATTGGTCAGATTAAACCATTTAATATTAGCTAGATCTGGTAATACAGAAACCTTTATTCTAATGCTTGGTGGGGAGCATTACAAGGAAATAATGGATGTCCTGAGGAGTTATGAGGGCTGACAACCAAGAAGGTCTGGACTACTGTGTCTATATAATATTGAGTATAGATTGCATTATTGCACTTAGAAAATGGACCCCTGTTTCTTCTTAATGAACTAATGCAAAGTACAGCATTTTTTAGTTTTTATATAATATTACTTTCAATATAAAAGTGCACCTTTCTTATATACCAAAAACTTTTCCATGTTGCATTTTCATACAATAAATGTTACTTGCAAATAGTTCTAATAAGAGAGATGTGGACTCCATTATTAAGCAGAATTTAACAGTGTTGCCATTTGAGTGTGTGTGTGTGTGTGTGTGTGTGTGTGTGTGTGTGTGTGTGTGTGTGTGTGTGTGTGTATGTGTGTGTGTGTGTGTGTGTGTGTGTGTGTGTGTGTGTGTGTGTGTGTGTGTGTGTGTGTGTGTGTGTGTGAATGTCAAAGTCAAAGTAAACTTTGTCATTTAGATCTAGGATATTGCACAAGTAGATATTGCACAAACTTGAATTTTCACATTAACAAGTACATGTGAAGTAAAACTAATGCATAGAGTACTGTACATTCAAGTTTCAGGACAGATTTGGATATTGAGCTAACGTATGCTACTAGTAGTAGTGATCCTAGAATAAATAGACATGAGAGTATGTCATTTACTGGATTAGTCAATAAATATTCAGTTAACATTACATGTATATGGCAACACTCAGATCTGCTCTGAGTTACCAGCACAATGTCACTAAATATACAGAACCAACTGATATTGCCAACATCCTGGCAGATAGGTTCAGTGCTAACTTTACCACCCACTCACCCCCTAAAGGGCCCATCTCTATACCGGAAGAAAGCAAAGTTCATGTAATCATGGCTTCACAGGTAAAAACCACACTCTCCAAAGCCAAGAACACAGCATCCATGGGACCTGACAACATCCCAGGCTGCGTTCTACATGAACTACAGAATGAACTGGCACCCCACCTAAGCACCATGTTCATGCATAGCCTCACCTCAGGCTTTGTGCCCATTGAATGGCACACAGTGGCAGTTATCCCACTACACAAAGGGGGAGCCACCACAAAACCCCGGGAACTACCGCTCCATTAGACTAATGAGCCTGGTCTGCAAGGCCATGGAACGTATCATCATGGAACTTATAAACAAAGACACTGGTAATCTCCAAACTCTGGACCCCACCTAGTTCAGGTTTGTAAAAGCAGATTATGTCTCCTAAACCTGATAGACTTCTTTGAAGCAATCACCAAAGCTGTAGACGAGGAGAAGGTGGTTCACACAGCCTATCTATATCTCACCAAGGCTTTTGACACCACCCCCCACTCTGGAATTATAGATAAAGTCACTAAACTAGGTATAAATCTCTATGTCACAAGATGGGTTGCCAACTGGCTCACTGACAGAACCCACACTGTGAAAGTAGCAGACTCCAAATCCAGCTTCAGATGAGTGACAAGTGGAGTACCACAGGGTTCAGTCCTGGGTCCTGTCCTGTTTGGTATCTACTTTTCTGAAGTACAGGCTAACATAGAAGGTCTTTGGCTGATGAAGTTCACAGATGACTGCAAACAAGGAGCCATAACTGAAACTCCTAACGATGTGGACATCCTACAAAAGGGCCTCACTGAGACAGATGCCTGGTGTCAAGCTCAGTGCCAAAAAGTGCATTGTCATCCCTTTTGGTAAAAACTCTGTACCCATAAGCTACCACATAGGTGGTAGTCTACTTAACACTGAAAGTGTGATAAGAGACCTTGGGACACAGGTGGACAGTAGTCTCTCACTTGATAATCACATTGCCACAGTAGTCAGGAAATCCTTCTACGTGGCACACCTCATCACAAAAGGTTTCTCATCCAGGAAAAAAGAGGTCATTGTTCTCCTTTACTTGTCACTCATTAGACCCATTATAGAGTACAACGCCCCTTTTGGTATGTACTTCACAAGACATCTACAACAAATGTAAAGGCTGCAGAAACACCTCACAAAGAGGATTACCAGACTCAAACAGATGCCCTGCGCAGACCGTCTCAAAAAACTCCAGCTTTACTCGGTTGCATTTTGCCTACTTAGAGGTGATCTCTGCCTAACATACAAAGCTATGTCAAACCTAGAGCTGTTGGACATGCTACACTTAAAGAAATCCCAATCCCTCTGAGCTACACACTGTAGGGACCTAAATCTTGTCAACACAATAAACAGAACATGCTGGAGGGATAGATTCCTGTCTCAGAGACTTCCCATACTCTGGAACAATCTACCTAGTTATATCAAACAAAGCTCCTCATTAGCACTCTTCAAGAAAAATCTTGATGATTGGATGGGAAATAGGAAATTCACCCTAGGAATCACCTCTGTGGCTCTGCTCGACAGGGGCACAGGAAAATAATTTTCTTGGGTGGTGAAAGCCAGGGTACCTTTTTGGCTAGGATTATATAGGCCCTAGGGCCAATAGCCTAGTACCTACCTATGAACCTATGAATTGGTTGAAACAGCAGAATGGCTTTTGGCATGTGTGTGTGTGTGTGTGTGTGTGTGTGTGTGTGTGTGTGTGTGTGTGTGTGTGTGTGTGTGTGTGTGTGTGTGTGCAAGTAACTTTGTTGGTTTGTACTACAAGGAACTCCTTGCCCAAGTGTATACTCCAAGCCACAAGTGCATCTGTTTTATGTTTTGTTCATTAGATGTCTTCAGAGAGTTAGTTGTAAGCCTTTTCAGTGTGGTTTTGTGCATGTATGAATACATTATGGAGAAATATATAGATACAGATAGAAATATATATATATATAAATGGATTCCCTTCATAACACTGAAAGCTCAAAACACTGAAACTTCAAAATCTTGAAAACTCAAAACACTGAAACTCAAAACATTGAAAACACATATCATACATATACTGAGTTTAAACAACATAAATCATAGCACTTTCCACCAAGTGTAAGTAGGGGGGCAAGCCCCCCTGCATCCCCACACACCCTGCTACTTATATTTATCAACTTCAAAATTGCACTTCACTACACTAAGTGCAATCTTGGAGTTGATATATTTAAGTAGCAGGGGGTGTGGAGGGTGCAGCCCCCCCCCCCACATGGGGGTGCACCCCCCTGCAAAAAGGAATGGTTTATATTCCTTGTCATTACACAAATGCATTAAGCCAATAGGTGCTGTTTGGGTGTGAGCACAGCTCTAGCATGATTCCTAGAGGCCAGTTATGCTAATATGCAATGCTCAGAGGTGACCTTTGCCTAACATACAAGGCCTTGTCAAACCCAGATTTGATGAATATGCTTCACCTCAAAAAATCTAGATCCATCAGAGCCACAAGGGCGGGAGACTTAAACCTCGACACGGCTATTAATAGGACGTGCTGGAGGGATAGATTCATCACCCAAAGACTCCCTATGCTGTGGAACAAAATCCCGGTACATGTGAGGCAGAGCACCTCGCTGGCCTTGTTCAAGAGAAATCTTGACCAATGGATGGGAGATCGCAGATATACCCCAGGGATTACCTCAGTGTCACTGCTCGACAGAGGCACAGCAAAATAATGGGTATAGTTCCCCATACTAAAGGGGTGGCGTAAGCCACAAAACGATGGGCTAGGCTTGTAAATGCCCTCGGGCAGATAGCCTAGTATGAACCTATGAACCTATGAACCTATGAACTCAAATAAACATATACAAATGAAGGAATAATGAAATGGTAATGAGAAATGATGTAAAACTTCTTATGCCAATAAGGCCTCTTCTTGTCTGCTTGAGATTCATAGTCATATTTTGCCAACTTTCTAAGTCTTCTACAAATATGTTTTAAAAGGGAGAATATTGCCTTTTCTATTTACTTTGCAGTGGGTGAAGATGCATATTATAAGGGTCATAGTGAGCATGAATGGCCCACAGAAATTAAATGGGGGAATGTGTTGCCTTACTATCACTGTGGATACTGAGTTATGTATAGCTCTCACTATATTTTATTTATTTATTTACCTTTGTTAACTGGGTAGTGTGTGGCTGGGTTGAAAAAATCCATTTTCAGTGGAGACCCGGGGAGAAAAGCTCCACAACAAAAAGAACATTATTAAGGTACAAGAAGTAAACTTAATTGAAGTAGTACATTGCTAACAATATGTAAATGAGCTTACAATATTATAGCAACATATAACAACAAAAATAAAGTATAAGCATGCATGTTTCAGGCATACAGAAATACTTTTTTTACAATATATATGAGGTACATAATAGCTTTGCAAGGTGAGTCACTTCTGAAAGACCATAATTGGTCATGTAGTTTTACAAGTTAGGTTATCTGAAGGAACAAAGATTAATAATAAAGAAAAGACATATAGTGGGATAGCCCTATGTGGGATGAGTGGGAAAGAATGGGAAGAATATTAGTTGGGAGCAATACAGGGGAATAGCCAATTATTATTTAAATAGTCTTTCAGGGTAGTTTTAAATGGAGACAGGTTGGGGTTTATAGTTATCTGTTGAGGAAGGGTGTTCCAATCTTTGGCTGTTTTATTTTCTACTATATACTTGCCGCAATGACCTTACACAGACAGACTGGGACACCTTTGGTATTTCTCAGTCTTCTGCCTTGAGAAAACTTAACCAGTTCCTCAAAATACTCTTGGCACAAGTGGATCAGTACACCTATTTCACGCCTAAGCTTGGACCATGCATGCCTTTTATGGGGTGGCCAATTCCTCTGAGGTGCTTGGTGCAATAGATTGCAGCCATCTTGCCATTAGGGCCCCATCAGATTCATGAGGGAGTGGTACTAGAACAGGAAGGACAAACATTCCATCAGCTGCTATATAGGGTATGATGCATGGGGGTGCATCACATTGGCACAGGATCCTGACATTGCCCATAATTCCAATATCCAGTATGCTACCTCACTCTACCATATCTTCCTGCATGGTAGGATGTTCCATTAGTATGATGTTCCATTGTCACTTTGTTAGTAAGTAGATTTTTTTTTTTTTATTTTGATTTTCTGATTGGTTATTCTTAGTTAAATATAATTTTATTACTAAACCACTATTTCTTTGTTTTGTCCATCCTTTTCTCTTTTTTTCTTCTTCTGTTTTACAGGTAATGGCTTAAGACTCCTATCAGAAATCCAAGTTGCTAGAACAAAAGGTTTTGTGTTGCCATGCATTTTCTTAAGGATATGAAGTCTGAAACTCAAATGCCTATCATTTTTCAGTGAATTCAGTCATCATTGATTTGCTGCAAACATCCAGAAAACAACAAATGTTATGAGGAACAGACCAAAAATATGAGGCAAAAAGCTGGATGTTCTGCAAAAAATCTGGATGGAGAGGTATGGAGGACAATACTGTGTAATGAGGTGTAGAGGACACCTACCATGCATACTGTGTTCAACGACAATATGTGCTGAAGTGGAGGTTTCTCCTCCTGCTAGTAAATGTCAGTTATTACAAGTACTCATTTCATCTGAACATTAATTTATTTATGAATATGTTACATAGATCAAACTAACCTCCCCAAGCAGATGCCTGTTAATGGTGAAGATGTGGGTAATAGCCCCAGTGCCAGTACATGTATGAAAACCTGCAGAGGTGCAGGCCTGACCAGCTGGCTGTGAGGGTAGTTCAGGCCAGGGAGAGAAGGGCAGTTTCTACAGTAAGTATTTTAACATTTTATTTTTACATATTACCTAAAATAGGGTTTAAAATGTTAGATAAATTTTGCATAAATGCAATTAAATACAAGCAGAAATGTATGTATAAGTGCAAATGTGTATCTATAAGTAATCAAAAAGGTATAAGTAAGCATAAACATATACATATTTGCAAACAGAAATGCATCTGCATACAAGTGTGGGATGTTTAAGTGTAGAAATACTTGCGTGTGAAAATAGAAATGTATATGCATGACTAAAACTACATGAAATATATAAAAGTGTAAATGTGCAGAAATATGCACATACATATACCTACACACACACGCACACAGACACACACACACACACACACACACACACACACACACACACACACACACACACACACATATATATATATATAGTGTGTGTGTTTGTAAATATATATATATATATATATATATATATATATATATATATATATATATATAAATATATATGTATTTATTCAAAAACAGATATGAATACGTTTGCATTGCCACATAATTTCATATTCTGCAGTTATTATCTTATTAATTATGTGAATTACAGGCAGAGTAACCTTCCCAAGCAGATGCCTGTTAATGGTGATGATGTGGGTGATAGCCCCAGTGCCAGTATATGTATGAAAACCTGCAGAGGTGCAGGCCAGACCAGCTGGTTGTAAGGGTAAAAAACAACTGAATAAAATGACTGTAAAGAACCAAAAACTGCTCGGCTGAATGGATTGCACAACCAAATAGACCAGCACTTTAGCGTAAAATGAATTTTAATCTCCGCTTTCCTCGACACAGACTTCATCAAAAAAAACAAACACATTCAGTTATACAGAATATAAATACTAAAACCAAATTACATTCAATTAAGGCCAATTAGGGTCAATATACTAGATACAAAAATTTAAAGAAATAATACATTAAACATGGCTAACACAAGTCTTGTTGACATAAACTCTAGGGGATTGTAAAAAACATTTAATATTTATGGCATCATTTAAACCTGGAGGCTGATCAGCTCTCAGTTGAATCTGCTACCTGGTTTCTCTCTGTTCCAAATAATTTTTAAAATTGCCACCCCTCAAATTTAGATGATCCTGTTCTAAAATGGAGAACAAAAACTTCTTGAATTTAGTACAAACTAAAGTATGCCTATATAAAGCATTGTTTACATCCATCTTTTTAACGTCATACAAATGCTCTCTAATCCTCATCATTAACTGTCTGGTTGTTATCCCAATGTAAAAAGAAGGACATGAACTACACACTGCTACATACATCACCCCTATACTTCTACATGAAAAGTAGCTAGAAACAGAAATAGTATATGGAATATGTTATAAATGAATAAATGGTCCTTCCAAAATGTATCTACACATATTACTTGTGAGACATTTATACATTCCCTTGTTGACACAACAAAGCTCTTTGTGTCAAAAACAAATCTGTCCCTCCCTTTTTCCAATAAATTTTTTAAATTGAAATCTTTTTTGTACACCAAACTAGGATTCTCACCCACATTATTGCACAATTCACGATTACCTCTGACAATATTCCACTTGTCGGATAATATTTTTTTAATACTTAAGGCCCCACTAGTTATAGGTAGATTGTAACTTAAATACATGTCATTACATGATGTCTTCCCTGGAATGACTACTAGTGCTTTAGTCATAATGGGTGAATACCTGTCTTCTCTACCATTCCAAACATATTTTATTTGGTCATCCAACATTTTCTCATCATAACCACGTTCTAAAAACAACTTTTTGATATATAAAAACTCATTATGCAAACATTTGTCATCACTAGTCATTCTGCTGGCACGAATGAACTGTCCCTTCAGAATATTCTTTTTCACATGAATTGGATGTTGACTGGAAAAGTGTAAGTAACCATTCGTGAAAGTAGCTTTTCTTTGAATGCTACTATTAAACTTACTTGTGTTAGCCATGTTTAATGTATCATTTCTTTAAATTTTTATATCTAGTATATTGACCTTAATTGGCCTTAATTGAATGTAATTTGGTTTTAGTAGTTATATTCTGTGTAACTGAATGTGTTTGGTTTTTCTGATGA
>NC_056732.1:587800462-587832962 GCF_019279795.1 Protopterus annectens
GTAGTATCACAGCTGTCCCACAGGACACATGTAACTAAAACATATAGGAACTCCATAAGCACACCTGGAGCAGCACAGGCTCACCACCTTGCGAAACCCTCCCCCCACCTCAAACTCTATACCACTATATCAACTAATGATACCGACACCTCTTGTCCTGCCTCACATACAAATTCCAACATCCGACATACCTTCCCTATTGCTCCCCATCCAATTATACCTACGGGCTACTATACAGTTACAATGTCACCCCCACTACCTACCTACCTACTCCTTAGCTATTCGCCTCTACTGTACCACACAGGTATGGAATAACTACACCTACCCTGAATACCTGCATGTAACTTATCCAGACCTGTGAAACAGGAATCCAACCCCACTTTAAACTGTCCTTTGCAACAGTCATACCTGACATGTAAACCTGACATAAGCATGGATAATACCGACAGTTAAATGTAAACTAAGAATGATTAATGGGGGACGTAGCTATGTTATGTCTCTTACCCTCTATGAATGTGAACACCCCAGTATTAATTGGGATACATAGTTGGGGTTAATGTGGAGTGCTACACCCCGGGCCACTGCTGACAATGGACAAGCATACAGTCCGAGTGTCCCATTTGAAAGATGTGAACAAAATGCACAACGTTCCGCATGTGAATGCGGCAGCAAGCAGGTGTAAGCCTGTTTGCCCGCCGGTATGTGAGTACCACACTGGTGAAGCAATGTAGAGGCTAACTGAGTGTTAGATGCCGCATCCAGAGGTCAGTAATGCTGTGCTTCATGCAAGCAAGCGCATACTCGCCTACAAATGTTTTACAGTGCTTTAGTCACTCTGTAGCCAACAGCTGTTGTTATGGCCATTAACAAAATAATCTACACTGCCAGGTTGCAAACCCCCAACCCTGCACACTATAGTAGACGTGAGTTCCACTAAGCCATGGCAGATACACATTCAGCTGCTGTGATCACAAACACATCATCCAGCACAGGCATCCAACAGTAAAGGAAATGTATATAAGTGTGTAGATTAATACCAGAACATGTGTCCATTGCTCAACCACAGTATTATGAGCAGTCTATGTGCAGCATAGAACAGTGCCTGTCCAATCATACTGTGAGAACAGTAGTCCTGCATAATAACGAAGGGAATAATGATATACAGTGCACACTGTGAGGGCGTGTGAGCGTGCTTCATGCACAGTATGTCACACCTGGGGCGTTGGTTCCATGGAACCTTGAGATGAGGCTGGCCAGGTGTGTGAGCAAACTGCTGCTACACAGTAACCTGGCAGGATGCTACCAGTGGGAGAAACACTGTAGACCAGCTAGGTCTACTCTTGACACAACAACAGGTCCGTCCCTGGTGGGAAGAACCAACAGATGTGGGTCACATCGATGTCACCACCGGTATCGGAGGAGGATCTAGAGAAGGCTGGTATGTACATGGACTAAACGGATGAAGAGCCTGCAGATGCTTGGGTGGGGACAGTATACTGGAGGTGTACCGAGACGTGCATAGAGGGAAATGTGTGGAAGTGTGGTATGGCAGGGCTAGCAACCGGGGAATGGATGGATGCTGTGTATGTGGAGCTCGGGGGGGCCGGGGGAAGGGAACATGGGTATGTCATTATGGTAGACATACACAAACAAAGCAAAAGAGCAATAGTATAGTGGCCAGAGCATCTGCTTAGCGTGCACGCATTCCCAGATCGAGTCCCACTGCAGCACATTTTATTTTCCATGTGATATCCGTATGTTAACTTCATTGTGCTGTGTAACCTACTGAGTAATATTTATATTTGCACATAAGTACTGCCTTAAATGCACAAGTGAAGTGTCATAATGACTAAGGCACTAGTAAGCATGTGTAAGCGCATAATAGCAGTAGTACGCATGGATAAGCAGTTGTAAGTGTGTGTACGTGTATTCGCATGGGGATAAACATTGCCTACATAGATTGAGCTAAGTAGATGCTAGCTGAGTGTAAGGAAACGCACCCCAAGGTTAGCATTGCTTAGCTCTGTGGAAACCTGTGCACACCCGCGTACGACCGCTCAAATATCTCTAACTCACTCTGTATCCGACAGCCGGTGTTCTGCCCTGAAACAGAATATACAGCCTCTGGAAGGTCCACACCTGGGACGCTGCACATCATACACTATGTGATTTACCATTAAACCATGATAGATGTACATAACCACTGGTTCCACATGCATATCATCCAGCACAATCAGTCAACAGCACAGGGAATGTAGTAATAACACACTACACAACCTCTTAATGCATGAATCCCGGACATAGTGCGCCATAATGTGGGTACATATAGGGATATCTGTCATATCCTGCTCTAATGCACTTCAGACGTTGCAAGTTACACAGTTATATGTGGTAGAACACATATATTGCTGGAGATGATACGTCTGAAACACGTACGTGTCGGCACGAATGACTGACCTCAGTCCTAAGGTCATCCATGTCAATTGCCAAGAGAATGTGGTACAGGCCACACATATAGGCTGAACATGCATGGACATATGGACATCTATACACCTGTAAATGTAAAGAAATAGACAGCTATATATATATATGTATGTATGACTCACAAATAACCATATAACAGCAATCGTACATAGATAGATTAATATGTTCAGTGTATATAGCCAAATATATATATATATATATATATATATATATATATATATATATATACATATATATATATATATATATATATATACATATATATATATATATATATATATATATATATATATATATATACATACATACATACACATACATATATGGATACATATACATAGCTAGAGCTATATCAATGTCCAGTTCTATCCCTCTGTATATGGGGGTGTAACATATATACTTATGCAGATATACATAAATATATATATATATATATATATATATATATATATATATATATATATATATATATATATATATATATATATACATATATATAGATATATCTACAGATAGACATGTGTATATGATTTCAACATGGGAATGGACTCCTGGTCCACTCCATACTACATAACAGACCATGAGCACAGTTAATGGGGGTGGGGCCACAAATGAGGGACACCTGGTAATTACAGCTATGTAACCCCCCCAGCCCTAATGGATATGCTGTGCAATCCAATATCCAGCACATGCAGTACTTGACAGCAGGACCCACCACAACACAGCTACAATGCTCCAACAGTTATCCATGTCACCTGTACATGTCAGGCCAATATCTGTAACATATCATGCAGATATGTCATTGTACTGCAGGGAATGTACTATGTTGAAGGGCTACACATTACAACGGTACAGATATGCACACACATCCATACATTGACAATCATTTTATTTATTTTATTTTTATTTTACATTTGTTTACTGGGAAAGTCCGATTGGAATGAGGTCCATTTACAGTGGAGGCCCGGGGAGAAAAGCTCCACATCAAATAATATGTACACTGGCAATTTTACAATCAAAAGATAAATCTTACAATCAGTAGAAAATTTACAATGGTTTCTTCCAAGCAAACTTAATTTAAACATAATAGACCCTGGATGGCAGAAATTGGAAGAGAAAAACTCCACATTTACCAATGCTATCAAAAGATATATCGCAGAAGACATGATAATTTACACATAGTAGGCCATGTATGGCAATGTTTGGCTACAGTATTAAAGAGAAAGTGAGCAGTGAAGGGATGAATGTAGGAAGAATTGGTGGAGAGCAGGAAAGCATTTGTGTGATGCAAGGACAGAGCCAGGATTGCAAGAGGTGTGACTTAAGTAACTTTTTGAAGAGTAATATAGATGATGCAGAAGTGATATTTTGGGGGAGGTTATTCCATTTCCTAGTGATTGTATGAGAGAAAAGAGCTTTCCCTGCAGTATTGTTGGCTTTGGATATACAGAGCAGGGTTTTCTTGGATGAGCATAGTAGACGGTTTGCTGAATATTGGTTTAGTAGTTGGTTTAGGGCTGGAGTTTTGTGGGGATTCTTTAGTATGTTGAAGGTGAGCACTAGTTGGCGGTAACTAATTAATTGAGGGAGTTCTAACCACTGTAGCTGCTTTAGGGCAAGACAGTGGTGGCTTTATAACAGAGTTACTGGCGAATTTTGCAATCGTATTGTAACATGATTCTAGTTTGTCTAGGTCTGTTTTCCTGATGTGGGTTAGGATTGGTGATGCATACAATAGGGTAGACAAAAGGTGGGTTTGGGCTAGGGTGATTCATGCTTGGTCTGATAGGAAGTTTTTGTGTTTGTATAAAGTTCCTAGTTTTTTATGTACTTTTTTAATGGTTTGAGAGATATGGACATCAAAATGAAGGTCCTTATCTATTTCAACACCAAGTAGCTTAGTATGGGGGGAGGGAGAGATTGTGGTTCCATTTCTGGAGGTGATAGTGAAGGAAGGAGGTGTTTTTCTGTATTTGTTGGGGGTGAAAAGAAGTCATTTGGTCTTGTTGGGGTTTAGAATCAGTTGGATATCAGTAATCCATTTATCACGGAGCAGAAGGACTCTTGGGTTAGCTTTTGTAGAGTGGTTATGGATGGGGCTGAGTAGATTAGGGCTGAGTCATCTGCATATTGTATCAGTGATGCATGCTGGGTGGAGGTATGTAGTTTGTTGGTGAAAATGGTGAATAGTAGAGGCCCCAGTATTGATCCTTGTGGAACACCTATGGTAGATGGTAGTAGGGGTGATAGTACACCTTGCCATTTGACTGACTGTTTTCTGTCAGAGAGGTAGTTTTTGAACCAGGCAGTAGTGGAGGGGCAAAGGACATGGTGGATAGAGTGTCTAAAATAGGTTATGTGGGACCATGTCAAATGCCTTAGAGAGATCTAAGAATATGGCTGATATGAAGTTGTTGTTGTTTCTAAGTTGGTTAACCTGGTTGGTAAAGGAGAGAAGAGCAGTAGTTGTACTATGGTAGTACTATGGTTTGGACAGAAGCCATGCTGTGTGAAGGAGAGGAGATTATGTGAGGTTAAGAAGTGCATCACTTGAGAGTGAATACATTTCTCCAGGAGCTTGGAAATGGGGGGATAAGATGGCAATGGGGCGGTAGTTTGATAGCTCATAGGAGTTGCCGCCTTTGTGTAGGGGAATAATATATGACACTTTCCATAGTTGGGGGATGTAGATTTCTTGTATGGAGTGGTTTATAAGAATTGAGACAGGGCAGGCTAGGGACTCTGTGGCTAATTTTAGGAAATTAGTGGGTAGACCATCTGCTGCAAGAGTGGTAAGTTTCAGTTTTGAGAGTAGTTTTTTAACTGTGGAGGTTGGTACAGGTGAGAGTGAAAAGGAAGGTATATTATTGTTATCTATAGTGGGGGTGATTGTAGAGTTATTGTTAGATAGCTGGGTGGATAATGACAGAATAGATTCTGTGACATGATGGTTAAATTGAGAAGCTATGCTGTCATTGTCAGTATTGGTGCTGGGAGTTGGGGTGGTAGTTTTTCCGGGTTTCAGAAGGGAATTGATAGCTTGCCAGAACTTTTGAGGGTTTTTGGGATGTTTGTTTTGGATATGTAGGAAGTAGTTTTGTTTATCCATTTTTGTTTGTTTTTTGGCCTGATTCCAAAATTGTTGATACTTTTGTCTGTCTTGTATGGTGTTATTCATTCTCCAGATCTTCCAGGCATTGTCTCTAGCTTTTAGTAAGGCTTTTGTGGTTTTATTTAGCCAAGGGGCATAATTAACTTTAGTTCTAAGTTTTCTAATTGGAGCTACTGTATTTAGAACATTCATAAAAGTACTATTGAAGAACTCCACTGCCTTGTCTAATGCTAGAGGTTGTAGTGGGTGCCAGTTGCATTGTTATAGCATGCTGTTAAGAATTTGTGGATTTAACTTGTGGTCATTTCTAGTTTCTTTATATAGTATGGGTTTGGGTATGTTTACCTGTTTATGAAGGAGGAATGTGGGGGAGTGGTCACTGAGTTCATCAGGTAGGCAGCCCACATGATAATTTTCTTTGGGGAAATTAAAGTCCAATCGAGTATGGAATGTTTTTTGGATTTTTTGTCAACCCTGGTGGGTTCTTCGATTACTTGTGAGAATCCAAATAAGCTAATATGCTTTGAGGGATTGTTGGAGTTGCAGGCTAGCCAGTCTAGGTTTAGGTCGCCTAACAGCATAGTTTCTTGGGGCAGGTTGGTTGGTAGCCCATTGTAAAATGTCTTCTATTGTGGAAG
This sequence comes from Protopterus annectens, assembly GCF_019279795.1. Taxonomy (NCBI): domain Eukaryota; kingdom Metazoa; phylum Chordata; order Ceratodontiformes; family Protopteridae; genus Protopterus; species Protopterus annectens. The sequence continues at coordinate 587,806,697 of NC_056732.1, forward strand.
AGTTATGTGTATAAATATATATATATATATATATATATATATATACACACACACACACACACACACACACATATATATATATATATATATATATATATATATATATATATATATATATATATGTATTGATAAGATATATGGATACATACACATATACACAGACAAAGGGTATTAGTAGCCATACATGTGTAGCAGTAGTGTGGACATACTGGGTGCAATGTATATCCCCAGCCACAAGCCCTGTAACCGGTACCTGTGACGTGTGATGTGGCAACCAGCCCCACAAAGGGGATACTTACATTGCACATATACCCACTCACAATTCAAAGGACATGACACGACACACAGGCATGTATACACAGACAACCTTTATTTGTGTACCATACAATAAAGAATGCCATTACAGACAGCACATGGATGTTGATGTATATAACCAGTGATGGATGCAAGGCCCACACAAAACAGTAGATGCAGACAGTGCAGATATATATTACATACTATGGTGTCCAGGCTAAGCCCTTCAATTCATACAACAGTTGACAACGGATTTGCCTGTATCAGATGTAGTTCAGCAGCCTCAAATTACACCCTGTAGTCAAGTCCTAGGGGGACATTCATTACTTGTGGTAATGTCAATGTATCTGTCACATGTATGGTCCCTGACCAACAAATGTTGTGGGTGTCCACACTATGACTGGGATGATAGTAGGAATACTAGCAGTAGTTAATGATAGGCCATTAATTAACAACCCCTACCCGTATCACAGCAGGACAAAGGCTGCCATATATGGGGAGGACAAAGGCAGAAATGCAGGGCCATACCCGCAATATTGCAGTTACACACCCTGGAATATGCTGGTGTTACAGGATGATCTTTCTTCTCCCGCTCTCTACCTGGCTGCTGTGCACTCTGTTTTGGTTGCTTGACCAACACCTGGTGAACCAGTACATCCCTGTACTTAAACACCTGAAATCACCCTCCTGGAAGCCTCTGAAAACTAGTCCGAACTAGGAATTTACCCATCAGCTCCCTGAGAGACCAACCTTTTTTAAGACAGTGAAACCTGGTGAACCAGTACATCCCTGTACTTAAACACCTGAAATAATCCTCCTGAAAGCCTCTGAAAACTAGTCCAAACTAGGAATTTACCCACCAGCTCCCTGAGAGACCAACCATTTTTAGGACAGTGAAACCTGGTGAACCAGTACATCCCTGTACCTAAACACCCGAAATCACCCTCCTGGAAGCCTCTGAAAACTAGTCCAAGGTAGGAATTTACCCACCAGCTCCCTGAGAGACCAACCTTTTTTAAGACAGTGAAAACTGGTGAACCAGTACATCCCTGTACTTAAACACCTGAAATCACCCTGCTGGAAGCCTCTGAAAACTAGCCCAAACTAGGAATTTACCCACCAGCTTCCTGAGAGACCAACCTTTTTTAAGACAGTGAAACCTGGTGAATCAGTACATCCCTGTACTTAAACACCTGAAATCACCCCCCCTGGAAGCCTCTGAAAACTAGTCCGAACTAGGAATTTACCCACCAGCTCCCTGAGAGACCAACCTTTTTTAGGACAGTGAAACCTGGTGCACCAGTACATCCCTGTACTTAAACACCTAAAATCACCCTCCCGGAAGCCTCTGAAAACTAGTCCGAACTAGGAATTTACCCACCAGCTTCCTGAGAGACCAACCTTTTTTAAGACAGTGAAAGTATGTGCTGATCCAGCTACTAGAACTTTGTACCAATATTTAAGGTTTAAAGACTCTGCTACGTTAGGCAAGCTTCCCACTCAAGATAGCCAGCAGCCAACAACCCCCCCATTTATCTTATTTCTGTTTTTTTTAGCTAACCCTTTTATCCAGCCTACTCTCTCTTTTTTTAATAAGTAGCCTAACCCCCTCTCTCCTGTAGCCTGCCACCCTTGTATGTGAACATTTGCTGCAATTAAGTGACTGGCCACTTGGTGGCAGCTTACCATAAGCTTTCTGCATCTCAATTCCTACCCTTATTTCTTTACTATACCTCCCCAACCCTGTTTTCAAGCTTATACTTTTCACGGACTTATTCTTTTACCTTTCCCACCCTTGTCATAGGCTACCTTTAACCACACTCTTACTCTCTGACATGCGTACTTTCCTCTTTCTAGCCTCTTAACTTATTTCTACATTCTCTTACTTTCAGACTTACCTGCAGAATTCTCCCACTCTATAGATTGTCATCCTCGATAGTCCACTCTCTTGTCTCTACTAGCTAGTTGTTCTACCCCCATTAGCTCTCTTACCTTTTGGTATCTCTCTTTCTTCTACAGTGCTTAAAGCACTCTAAATTCTCCTCACCTTTGATTCTCATTCAGCTGTGTTTGCTATCCCCCACCTACTCCCATACCTATAACTCTGTGCTCCTCTCCTTACACTAATCCTGCTGCCCCCCTGATATCAAACCTAACACTCCTTATTTCGCGACTTCTGCCCCACACCTGTACTTATGGTGTACTCCCATCCCCCTCTACCCCAACATCCTCTCTCAACTTATAAATATACCCGATAATTAGGGACACCATCTTTCTACTCCCGCTCTCTACCTGGCTGCTGTGCACTCTGTTTCGGGTGCTTGACCAACAGTAAGTGTAAGCATTGTCTTTTGTAAGCAATTTGTGAATGCCTACTTATTTTTAAAGGAATATCTGCTCTTTGCCTTAAAATGAATGCAGTGTAATGTTTTTACTGTTACCAAAGCTTTCGCCGATAACACTTTCTCCTGCATAGCGTCTGCACATGGGATTGTGTCTGAAGGCTCAATATAGAATTATTTAGTCATAACATGACCACTTTCATGTTTTACAACTGTTTGCTGTGTAAATTATTTGTTTTCGTTTAACGCTCTCGCTGCAAACGCTTACACCCACACAACGCTGAGCATGTGGGAATGCTACTAAAGGTTCAGCTACTGTTGAAGCAATTTAAATTGATTATTGCCCTGTTACTCTATATATTTCATGTTTTGCAACTGTTTGCTGTGCAAAGTAATTGATCTTGTTTAACGCTCTCGCTGAAGACACTTACACCCATACAATGCTGAGCATGTGGGAATACTACTAAAGGTTCAGCTACTACTGAAGCAATTACATTTTGATTATTGCCCTGTTACTATTTATATTGCTTTTTAGAGGCTAATAGGGAGCTCTACTGAATAACGCTCTACTAAACTATGAAATAACACCTGATAGTAACGCTCGCTTCAATACAGATAGCCCGGATACTTTGTTAACTTTCTATGACTCATTAAGGGAGTCTAACTTATATCGCTTTGTTAAGCAATGATATACAGCTTGATACTCCTGCCTGCTTCAACCTCGCTAGCAAAATAACACATAGGAGGGGGTGTATTGAATAAGGGTTTTGGAAATCTATTAAACACAACTGGGGTATTCACGCTTACTTAAACATAGTTAACGTTGTGCACGTGGAACGCTATAAGTGTCTCAACTGCCTAGTGCTACTAATTACACACTTTCCTATGAAGAAGCTATTCTACCACTATTTTTTTACTCTAATACTACATGTAATGCCTATTCTACTTAGCCTGAATCAGCCTTAGTAATGCTCTTTAGATTTACACAAGGTTTTTTCCTGTTTTATCCCAATAACCTCTCTATGTTAAGTCAAGTTACTTTCAGTGAAAAGCTAATGCAGCTATTTCCATCCTAGCTATCTGTATGTAATTTGCTGAGTTCTTAGAGTCATAGATGTGCCTGTTTTTTTACTGTACTCTCTAAGTGACTAAAACAAAGTGTTTTTGATGTTTTGTGGCAATTACATGTAATTGTATCTGTAAAACTCTTACTTTGCTTTCTAATTCTAGTATTGTCTGCCTCACTACCTTTTCTCTTTTCGTACTTTTACCAGCCGGGTGAACCAGTACATCCCTGTACTTAAACACCTAAAATCACCCTCCTGGAAGCCTCTGAAAACTAGTCCAAACTAGGAATTTACCCACCAGCTCCCTGAGAGACCAACCTTTTTTAAGACAGTGAAAGTATGTGCTGATCCAGCTACTACAACTTTGTACCAATATTTAAGGTTTAAAGACTCTGCTATGTTAGGCAAGCTTCCCACTCAAGATAGCCAACAGTCAACAACCCCCCCCCATTTATCTTATTTCTGTTCTTTTTAGCTAACCCTTTTATCCAACCTACTCTCGCTTTTTTAATAAGTAGCAACCCCCTCTCTCCTGTAGCCTGCCACCCTTGTATGTGAACATTTGCTGCAATTAAGTGACCAGCCACTTGGTGGCGCCTTACCATAAGCTTTCTGCATCTCAATTCCTACACTTATTTATTTTCATAGGTTCATAGGTAAGTACTAGGCTATCTGCCCATGGGCATTTATAAGCCTAGCCACAGAGTGATGGCTTTCGCCTCCCCATTAGATTAGTAACTTGGGCCTTTGTCAACAGGGCTCCTGAAGTGATCCCAGGGTAGAACTTACGATTACCCATCCACTCATCAAGATTTCTCTTGAAGAGGGTCAGAGAGGAGCTTTGTCGAATATGGATTGGGATTCTATTCCAGAGTGAGGGGAGTCGCTGGGACAGGAATCGATTCCTCCAGCATGTCCTGTTTATTGTTGTATATAGGTTCAAGTCGCTAGAATGAGTGGTTCTGAGGGATCTCGTTTTTTTGAGGTGAAGCATGTTCATTAGTTCAGGGTTTGACATGGCCCTATAGGTCAGGCATAGGTCACATCTGAGCAGACGGTAAGCGACTGAGAAGAGCTGGAGCTTTTTTAGTCGTGCTTCATAGGGTAAATGTTTAAGGCCCTTAATCCTCTTAGTGAGGTACTTCTGTGGTCTTTCTAGTTGTTGCAGGTGTCTAGTGAGGTACATCCCAAATGGGGCATTGTACTTTATTATGGGCCTAATGAGTGAGGAGTAAAGGGGCACAGTCACCTCCTTGGATCTGGATGAGAAACCCTTTGTGATCAGGTGTGCCACACAGAATGATTTCCTGACTGTTTTGGCTATGTGGTTATCATTAGAGAGCATGCTATCTACTTGGGTACCCAGGTCCCTAATTTCTTTACTATACCTCCCCAACCCTGTTTTCAAGCTTATACTTTCCACAGATTTATTCTTTTACCTTTCCCCACCCTTGTCCTAGGGTACCTTTAACCACACTCTTACTCTCTGACATGCGTACTTTCCTCTTTCTAGCCTTTTAACTTATTTCTACATTCTCTTACTTTCAGACTTACTTGCAGAATTCTCCCACTCTATAGATTGTCATCCTCGATAGGCCACTCTTTTGTCTCTACCCATTCCGTTCGCCCTTCGGGCTCACTCCGCTCCCCTACCCTGCCCCCAATTCCCACTCGCCCCAAGTGGTCCTACATTTATTCATCCATAGACACACCCCCTACAAACCTACTCCAATCATACTAACCTTATCTTTACCACACCCAGTCTTTATCTGTTAAGACACACCCACTGATACTTTATCTTTCATCCCCTTTGGCAATATACACCGCCTACTGCCACACGTCCTAACCTACCTATAAATCCTATCTCAACTTTAAATTCCCACCTCTCTATAAATATTATATTCTCCTCAATTATGCCATACCAATTACAACTATTAATAGTCTCTCTCTCCTACCTGTTCTAACTACAATCTACCTCTTAACCTCCTATGAACAACCCCTCTACTCTACCCTCCTCTTTCCTTCCAAACACACTTTATCACCTACACTAGCCATATCTCCAAACATCATTACTTTCACTTACAAGCCCAGCTACTTACTAGCTAAATATCACCGATTAGTACACATAAAATATAGCAACCTAAAAAATAAAAAAAATGTTCGATTTCCATTGTAAGCCTCTCCAATCTAAGCACTTTACATTCCACCACTCCTTAATAGATGGGGACATTCATCCTAACCCTGGACCAAAGTCTACCCATATCACCACAAACTGTAACCTATACAAAACAAGCCCCCTAACATCGGCCAAACCCTCTAATTCACTCTCTATAGCTCATCTAAATATATGTAGTTTCTGCAATGAAATAGCTCAAGTTCATGCCCTTCTAGATGTCCACCAGTTTGACATTCTTTGTTTATCAGAAACATGGCTTAAACCCACAATAAAAGACAATGAAATCACCCCCCCCCCCAGGTTATAGCATCATTCGACTTGACCGCACGTTCAAAAAAGGTGGAGGGGTAGCAATTCTATACAAAGCAGAATTACAAGTTGGCACTGTAAATCTTACCCTGCCATTAGATAATAGTGCCAAAATAATTATCTCTAAACTCCAGCTTAACACACACAAAGCCATAACTATCATCTGCTCCTATCTTCCCCCAGGAAATAACAATAGTATACTTGAATACATTCTAAACTGGTTTTCTACTGACCTCCCTCAAGAAACCATAGTTCTAGGAGACTTTAATATAGATTGGAATTCATGTAGCAGCACTAACCCCACCACCCTTATTAACCTGTATGGTTTCTCGAAAGCTTATAAACTCCCCCACCAGAATAAATAAACTTAACAATAAAGAAAGTACCTTGGATTGGATACTCACTAATAGTTCACATCAAACTTATACAACAGGAACCCTTCCAGATGATCTAAGTGACCATTCACTGATATATATTATCAGACATAAGACTAGCCTAACCATCCCTAGCACTATCAGAACAGTCCGCACCAAAAAACGTTTTAACCCCGAGCTGTTCCAAACAGAACTTAAACAATGCAACTGGGCACCTCTAAAAACTCTCCCTATAAATAAAGCAGTTGAATACTTTAACACCACTTTCTTAACAATCCTAGCCCATAATGCCCCAACACGCTCTATTAGAATTAAAACTAAACCAGCCCCATGGCTCTCAAATAATACTAGAAAACTAATCCTTTGCAGAAACAAATCCTGGGCTAAATGGCATACTACAAAGAATACTACTGATCACCAAACCTTTAGACAACATAGAAATATTACAAAAAAAGCCATCCTACTAGATAAAAAAAACTATTATCTCCAACTACAACAATCCCCCCTCAAGGAACCACAAAACGTTTGAACTACTATTAACAAACTTCTATACCCAAGTGAAACTATCACCCCTAACCCTCTAGTCTCCAACCCTGACAATCCAATACAAACAGCCAATGCCTTCAACTGTTTCTTCACTGATACTATCCAAAATCTTGCAAACCATCTGTCCCCTGACACCTCTAATCTGCCTACTCCCACTACCATCCCCCCCATTATTCCATTTAGAACCAGTATCCACATCCTACATCTGCTCCCTAATCCAAAAGCTAAAACCAACCACTCCCTCAGCTGATAAACTCCCAGCAGAATTCCTGTAAAAAGGAGCTAAAGATATTGCTTATCCCATCTCCATACTGATAAATAGAAGCATAAAGGAAGATACTATCCCATCTATCTGGAAAATTTCTCATATCATCCCACTACATAAAGCCGGGAACTCCAAGACTTTTCCAACTTTCGTCCCATAGCTCTTCTCTCCTCACTTGCAAAAATAATAGAGAAGTGTATTCACAAACAACTACTTAACCACCTTCTCCATCACGATCTACTAGCTAACTGTCAACATGGTTTCTGACCATTCCATAGTACCACCACTGCCTTGTTATCCTTCACTAACTGTACAACAAAAAACGCAACAATAATATTCTTTCTTCTGCATTCTTTGTTGATTTATCTAAAGCCTTCGACATGGTTAATCACCAACTCCTTCTACACATACTGAAGTCCCTTTCACTTGACCCTCTATCTATAAATTGGATCACATCTTACCTTGAAAACAGACAACAGGCTGTACTCTGGCAAAATAAACTATCGAATCACCTTCCTATCTCAATAGGTGTTCCACAGGGCTCTATACTAGGCCCACTCCTGTTTTCCATTTATATCAATGACCTTCATCTAGCCATTCCACTCTCTACCTGCATTCAATATGCAGATGACTCTTCTATAATCTGGTCAGCCGCATCCCAGGCCGAACTTCAGTCTCTTACACAAAAAGCTTTCAATGCTGTAGAACAATGGTTCTTTAACCGCGGTCTCCTTCTCAACCCCTCAAAAACTAAACTTTTACTCTTCACACCTACCCAAATGTCCACCCCTCTACATATCACTCTCACATCCAACAATGGTGCTCTTATTTCTCCTGACCCTACCACCAAACTCTTAGGAATTACAATTGACAATAACCTAAACTTTGATACTCACATAAATACCACAATAAAATCATTTAACAGAAAACTAGGATCTCTCTACAGAATCAAACCTTTTCTTACACCAGCAGCTAGGACCGCTATAGCCAGAACCCACTTAATCTCAACCCTATTCTATGCTTCTCTCATATACACCAACCTCTCTAAAAATAACCTCAGCAAACTAGCTATATCATATAATAATATTGCTGGATTTGCTACAAGCTCTCCTTTTAGAACTCACCACTGTATGAATCTAAAACAACTAGGCTGGTTAGAATTTCTTAACCAGCTTCGATTTCACAAACTTACAATAGCCCATAAAATCCTGTATCAACCCAGCAATGCTCCAATACTCTCTACCCTCATTATATCATATAATAACCTCAAGATTCTACGCTCGTCAAACAAAATGTTGATTAATACTGCCAAATCAAAAAATTCAGCAGGCGACTCCTTGTTCTCTAACTCTGTTGGAAAAGTATGGAATCAACTACCACATGACCTTACATCTCAGACCTCTCTCCCACTTTTTAAAAGGAATCTAAAACTATATCTCAATAACCACTGGTTATGCTCCTGTACCAACCCTGACTAACTTTCATCCTTAACTCTCTTTTTCAGACTACATCCACTACAAACCTCCCTACAATGCCTCTATATACTATGTTCTGCATATAAATCTATGTTACTTAAATATTATTATTGTCACTATGAGTAGTATAATTATGCACATCTTTTGAAAAAAAAAATATTTTTGAGTTTTTAATTCATTTTTGAAACAATGGCTACTTTTTTTGTTACTTTTTAAATTTCTGCATGTTTTCCTGGAGCTTTTCTCCCCAGGCCTCTACTGAAAATGGACATGTATCCAGTTAGACTAACCCGGTCAACAAATGTAAAATAAATAAATAAATAAATGTGTTGCAACATACCCTTATGCAGGAATGCAACATTAGGTACACAAATGGATATAGCTATGTACTGCTAGCATGCAACACACACACTGCCAGTGTAATATCTGACACAGGACCTGTGTGGTGGACAGACAACACATGATAGGCACACCTCTGTCCAGCTAGAGGATAGGCCTACAGTAGTGAGCTATGCAGACAGACTGCCATCCAAAGTAAAGTAGTATGTACACACATACACACCCTGTAACACTAGTACTATGCAAAGCATTACACCACTCTACTCACAGTTTGTCTGTATGTGCCGATCCTCCTACATATATGTGGCTGCTCTGAGTGTGCAGGTTCTCCTGTAAGAGGTATTGCTACCTGCTGTCTGTAACATTGATGCCCACACACAGGAAGGATGTCCATCACACAGCGAATGTACAGGGGATATGCCCACATGATGTAGGGAGTAATAGTGGGTGGTTGCCATGACAGTGGTAATTGGAAGTACTACACATGTGTACTCAAATATATATATGGCTATCTGGATAAGTACATGTCCATATCGTCACACCATATGTCCTGGACATGGAGTGTAGCTCTAACCCAGCCCCTATAGTCCCAATGTAATAGTGCAAGGGGATGTCTGGTATGTATAGCTGGTATATTAATAGACATTTGCTACTGTCATTGGGATAGTTGTCACAGACACGGTGTGTGGAAGGTGACATCTGCTCATAACATGTGTGCCATTAGCTACTGATAGACATCCTAAGGTTATCATGGTCCAGTACCTGCATATATAGCAGGCTCGACAGCCATGTCACAGCACAGGGTAGGATACACCTGTGTGACAGTGCATAACCACAGCCAATCTGAACACAGCCACAGCCACATATGGTACACTAGCATAATAGTACAGTATATGGACTATCTGTTCTACACCATCCTCATATGTGCCACTCACAGAATGACCCTACATATACTGGGCTGCTACACAGTCTGGTCTGATGGCTGTCTGTGGTGTGGGACATGTGTATGTATGGCCCTACACAAATGTAAGGTAAAACGGTACCATACAGTGGGGCAACATGTAACAACAGATAGAAGGGGAGCTAGAACAATGACATCCACCACAGTCTGTACACAGGTTATAGTACATATTAACAATACAAACACTGCTGACATTCACCATCACTACACAGACCTCAGTACTGTACAAACATCCACAGAATTTCCAGGGTATGGCATTAAGTGTAAACCCTACTGTACATGACATGTGTAGCATATATCACTGGCGTGTTATCAGATATGATGACACTATTTACGGTGTACAGCGCATATGCACCACTTCATGCACAACATATGTACAAAGGTTGACAAAGGTGTGGCTGACAGCACATACACAGGGTCAGTATAGACATGTTGCTGTGATACCCTCAGTAATCTACCATTGTAACTGGGTTTGTTGCAACCTATGTCCAATGAGGGATATGTAGTCAGTAACTGTCACAGCCTTCACCATCAACAGACTGCAATCCTCACACTACCTTCTGCATTCCATGGATAGATGCATTGTGGCTAATACATGACACCAAAGGCACAACACTGCTCAGTCTGCAGATGAGCCTGCAGATGGGGATTCCTGATATACATGGAACTGACATGGCATGTATTGCGGCATGTACAACAGGCATATCCAGACAAACACTGTTAATCCAACATTACTCCATATGCAGTATAGCAGCACTTACAGTTTGTAGTCAGGTCAGGCACATCCCCCTCCTGTTTGTTGCCCTCTTCCCACAGTGTATGTTGTTAGAGATAAATCTCCAACCCATCTGAAATGCTGTTTGCCAAATGACAGTTCTAGCTCCTGCTCACAGTGACAGACAAGGGCTAACACCACCAGGATGTTCCCAGCTATTGGAGTACATTTCCATACAATAGGCTATGGGAATGTTACCACACCTGTTCCACATGCAATCGGCTAGGGAAGGGCTGCAATTCGTGCAGAGTCCATCAGCTGATCATAAGCATCACGTTAAATACACATGCTGCTGCCTAAGCAATGCAGGTGTGGCCATCCACATCCACCAGAGCGGGAGTGGGGGAGGCAGACAGAGACAAATCCATGTCAGGGAGGGGTGGAAGGGTAAAACCGACACATGTTTGTGTCACAAACCTACCAGCACAGGGTATCAAACACCCAACAGCTATGTAGTGCTATCACAGTTCAATGCTGGTATTGGATGCGCCACATGGGTTATCTGGTGGGGAGCACTCAGAACATATATGTGATGGTGAGTGACATCTGTAACAAGGATACAGTAGATATACAGTAGGTGACATACACGTGCCTGTCTGTATGAACAGGTGCCAGCATCAGCACAGGCACACTCACACAGGGACACACACACATTAACACACTTGGCAGGGCCAGGAGTGCAACTCATCACTAGTGGGATTGACACAACACATCAGTGTGCAGGGAACACATGCACCACATGGGTGATATGGAGGTTGTATGGGCAGTGAGTATGAGGGGGTGTCAGACATAAGGCGGCATGCTTCACTGTGCCCTGGGGGGAGTAGTGCATGTGGATGTGGACATACGCACAATACAACACACACACAAACACACAGGGTCCAGTTCGGACATGCATGGGTGCATGTCTGCACAGGTGTGTGGTGGCCAACAGTGCCAGCAGGCTATACAAGAGTAGACGATGGGTATACCTTGGCATCAGCCCACATGACAATGGTCTCCATTGTGGCTCAGGCCTGTAGCTTCTGCATTTACCCGAACAGGAGGGTATTGCATCTGTATTCCAGTCACCTGGGTGACTATTGTGTGTGGCCAATGCTGTGCATCACTTGCCATGTATGTGTTCCTTAGTCCATGACTTGGATGGTGTCTAGTATGTGCACACCTCCCACATGCATGTACTGTGACATGTGGAACTGTACCAGGGGTGTCCGGCCTATGCTGTGAACACAGCTTATCATCAGATGTGCCAGTCTTGCCCATGTGTGGCAGGGAGTGGTACTGGTCAGCAGATTTACCCTGCATCTACATTGATAGCATGCTAACAGCATTTCCTGATCTCAGTGTCATCTGTCCATACAGGCCATGTTGTCAGGCATAGTATTTCCATTGTGAGTCACATGTGAAGGCACAGTGGGGCTGCTAACTGTGATTGGCAGGCCTTGATGGCACATGTATGGGTATGGCTTTGCACACCAGCCTCTCAGCCATTTACATCTGTTATCTCTGTATGGTTGACAAAGTAGAGTATTTCTATTGTATGGAGTGTGAGTAGCCTAAAATGCATTGCTCTGTACCCAGTCAGACACACACACACACACACACACACACACACACACACACACACACACACACACACACACACACACACACACAGTTGCCAGGGCTGGGGTTTGAACACCTATCTAACTAGTTTATCACACTACAGCAGTATGCAGTTACAGGATCGGCTACGGCGATTAGTGGGCTATCACATTCTCAGAGGTGTACTTCTAGGTGAGTGACATCAGCAGCCTTGGCAAAGTAGAGTATTTGTATTGTATGGTGTCATGTGAGTAGCGTAACAAGCATTGCTCTCTACCCAGTCAGACACACACACACACACACACACACACACACACACACACACACACACACACACACACACGCACACACACGCACACATACACACACACACACACACACACACACACACACACACACACAGTTGACAGGGCTGGGGTTCGAACACTTACCTAACTAGTTTATCACACTAGAGCAGTACACAGTTACAGGATGCTCTACGGTGATTACTGGGCTATCACGTTCCCAGAGGTGCACTTCTAGGTGAGTGACATCAGCAGCCTTGGCAAAGTAGAGTATTTGTATTGTATGGAGTGTGAGTAGCCTAAAAAGCATTGCTCTCTACCCAGTCAGACACACACACAAACACACACAGCTGCCAGGTCTGTGGTTTGAACACCTACCTAACTAGTTTATCACAGTACAGCAGTACGCAGTTACAGGATGCGCTATGGCAATTACTGGGCTATCATATTCCCAGAGGTGTACTTCTAGGTGAGTGACATCAGCAACCTTGGCAAAGTTGAATATATGTATTGCACGGAGTGTGAGTAACCTAACAAGCATTTCACTCTACACAGTCAGACGCAGACAGGCACACACACAAATGCACACTCACACAATTGACAGGTCTGGGTTAGTACTACTACCTAACTACTCTGTCACTACAGCAGTATGCAGTTATGGGATGCACCATGTGTATTACTGAGCAATAGCTCTTCCAAAGGTGTAATTCACATTGGATGACCTCAGCAGGCTGGTCATACTACTGCTATGGGCAGGGCAGTGTGTGCATACCCCATTCATGTAGGGGTTGACATGCCACATGCAGGCACACATGGGATTATATGTTACAGGTACATGTATACAGCTACTGCTGCTTCCTTGTACAGTCTTGTAGCACAGCTGGCATGTACACCACATAGTCTGTCATGCTGACAGGTACTGGTGGCTAGTATCTGTAATGGGTTACATCTGCACCTCATGTGTTGGGGGACCTTTGTCTGTGTGCCAGTTGGGACAGTCCCATATGGCTCCTTGTCACGGTCACCCTCTTCCACACATCTATGCCCATGTACCTGTGTGTTGTCCATACATATTTGTCTGTATTCCTATCCACTGTGTGTGCAAGGCTGGAGTGGTGCATACTGACATGTGTCCACACTGAGAACTGCATCTTCTAGATATGTCTGGTCCACTGGTGTTTGCAGACCTTCATGTGTTTAAGTGTGTGAGCATGCCCAGTATGGCGATCTGTGTTGCATGTGTGGATCATGTCTAGGCTGTTTGTACTGTGGTGCTGACCTTTTGTTGTACACCGACAGGTAGCATGCTGTATCTGCAGGGTATCCATCGGTCATTTGTCATTGACTGTTGCTACATTTCTGCATAGCAGGGGACACCTGACTGTTTCTACTGTTCTACACACTGACTGTTACTCTATGTGTACATTGGATTGGGGGGGCACACCTGACATTTGTACACATTTGCTAGGACTATACTGGTATGTCAGATGCTCCATTTCAGTCTGTAGTCTTACCTATCCTGCTGGCTAGGGCTTACCAGTGTAGTACAGATCCTAGCTTTGTTTGCCTACATATTAGTGTCTGACTTCCTAGCCTTCACAACATACATCCAACTGCCTGGCCTGCTGCGGTCTGTCTGTGAAGGCCTGAGGGAGTGGTTAACCATAGGGCACATTCGGAGGCCATAGTACAGCATTTGTTTGTGTTTGTCTTCACTTGTCCTGCTGGCTGAGACTGTTGTTGGGTATGTGATCCTTCCTGACTGGTATGTGTGGCTCTTATGGACACCCCTGTCACTCAGGACATTTCCTGCAGTGGGTTCTGTCACCCTGTGTAGTACTGGCTACTATAGTGACTCCAGTATGTGTTACAGATCTCATGTTGCCACTATAGGGGTCTACTATCTGCTGCCTTGACATTCGGCCACCCAATTCCCTTGCATGTTCACATCCATACTATAGCTACAGGTAAAAACACATTCTACTCCATTTGGCAATTGGTAGGTTGATTGACTTACCTTAAGGGTGTGCTGGACTTGAGGATGGTGCTAGAGGGCTGCCTATGTCAGATGCACATAGTACACTCCCTATACATGGTTGGGCACAGGTAGTGTTATGTTTGGCATCCCTTTTAATGTCTGTGCGAGTCAGAGAGAGGTGTCATTCCCTGGGGCCCTACTGTGTCAGTGCATATGCTATGCTTTGCCTCTTTGCCAAGGCCAGGGCATACTGGGCACATCCCCTTCTGCCTACTGGGGCAGGCTCAGGTTGTTCCTCCTCCTCTGAGTCACTCTGTACCTGTACAGGTCTTGGCATTGGTGGGAGGCTGTGTGGCCCTGCCCCATGCTGTTCCTGCTGCAGCTGTTTCCACAGGATCATATTGTGTAGCATAGCACATACCATTACTATATGGGTACATGTAGCTGGTAAATACTGCAGAGCTCCACTAAATGTGTCCAGACACTGGAACCGTGACTTGAGCATACCAAACACATGTTCTGTTATATGTCTGGCCTGTGCATGTGCATCATTATGGTGTTGTTGTTCAGGTGTGTGTGCATTTCTGATGGGTGTCATCAGCCACAGCTCCAGTGGGTACCCAGCATCCCCCACTAGGTGACTGTAGGGGATGTCCACATTGGCAAATCTGTGGTACAGCTGCATCAGTTGCCATATGTGTGAATAGTCATAGCTTCCAGGGCAGCCAGCACACACATTCAGTATAATGCCCTAGGCATTACATACGACCTGGCAGTTGATGGAGGGGATGCCCCTGCAATTGATGTAGGCCTTACCCTGCTCACTGGGTGGTGCTTTGATGTGTAAGTGCATGCAGTCTATAGCACCCACTACCCCAGGGTAGTTAACTATTTGGTGGAAGGGACACATATTGTGGGTCAACACCTCACATGTGTTGAGGAAATATATATGCTCACTGGCATGTGCTGACATGGCATCCAGGAACTGGTGGAATACTCTGGATGCTGATGCCTGTGAGATGCCCATGTTATCCCCAGTTGTAGTTTGGGAGGTACCTGTGGCTAGTATACCTAAGCATACACATACCTTGGTATCCACTGGGAAGGGTTCCGCTCGGCCAGTGTGGTGTGTCAGGTGTGGCCTGCAAAGCTCAACGATTTGCTGTAGGATGTCTCTGTCCACCCTATAGCGCTCCACTATCTCCAGCTCATGTAGCCCCTGGTAGGTTACCCTGCGTCTGTACACTCTTCTCTGTCTCCTCACTGTGGGTTGTTTGGCAGCATTGACATCCTCACCACCCTCAGCCTCTTGCACATGTTCTATGTTGCCTGCTGCAGCCCTTCTCATTTTGTAGGTTTGGTTTTAAAATTTCCCTGCTTGTATACACTGGTGGTGTAGAGTGTGGAAAAAACAAGTGGTAGGTGTTTGCTTAGTTTATAGTGGTGTTCTGAGCTGGGCTGGTCTGCTTCCTGTGTGATTAGCTGATTCTGATACATTTCACCTGGCAGCTCAGGTAGTTCTCCTTGATTACCTTCCTACTGCTGTTTTCCCTTCCCATTGCCTCCCTGTTTAGGTCTATGTGTGCGCATACCTCTCAAGTGTACCTCATTACGAGGAACGTACCTCATTTGGGGTCTTAAAAAGTTCATGTTCCTCGAAGTTCCTCAAAGTTCCACATTGAAAGAGTCTGTCACACATTCAGTGTTAGGAATTTTTTTAAGTGAAATCCATGGTAAATAGAAACTAAGCATATTAATTCATTAATGGATCTTCTTTATAAGTAAAACCAGCATATTTTAACCATTCTATGACCTTCCTAGTTGAAGTTGTTAGTAAGCCATTAGTATGTGTTCCACATTTTGCTCATTTGTTCCACATTATGAAGGCGAGTGTTCCTCATTTTGGAGATGGAAGGTTGAGAGGTATGTGTGTGCGTCGCACAAATGGAGTGCTCAAATGTGCATAGAGCTGCATTTTCCTGGTTTAACTTCCTTTTCTTCCTGTAAAACCCGGTGCATGGCATGCACACCCACTTACACTTTGTAAAGAGTGCTAGACAGGTTAAGACACACCCCTACCTTAGCTGTGCTAAGCTAGGAGCAATCCCAAGCCACAGGTCTCCAATCCACTTACAGTATGCCTGACACTCCCCATGATGTCACTTATATCCTAGTCTTGCACCCAGCTATTTATACTCTTACACTCTTGAGACCTGCCTCACACCCTGGGAAAATTTAGGATTCACTAACCTTTCCCTCATTTGCACAGGATTGCCTGCTAATGCATAGTTACATATCCCACACTGAGCCCCCCCCCCAGCAACCATTACTCACTGGCCAGGTTGCTTTCCTTCTTGCCATTGACTTGCATGGCAGAATACTGATTTTAGTTAGCATTCTTATTTTAGTTTATTTTATTATTTTCCCCCCGATCCCATTTGCCCATCACTGCCCTATGCTTAACCAGGCGATCTCATCAAAAAGAAAATTAAAAGTTGTTTTTTTTTTTTTTTTATTTTGCAGTTTGCAATGCCAACAGCCTTCTACTTGGACACTGGCATGCTTCCTCAATGATATGCAGCCTTCATTTGGAGCTGTCATAGCTCCATTTTGTAGATTGCAAAACTGTACTTGGTTACTAACAGAGTAAATTTCTGTACACTGCACTTGTCCTGCACGGACAGCTGTCAGCTTCCTGGATCACATATTACCCTCATTTGCATGGTTTTCACCTGCAAATGAGGGTAGTTTGCATACAGGAGCTCGGACCATGCAGGATTAGCCTAAGAGCTCACGTGCATGCCCCGGGAACTTATTCCTGGATCGCATGTCGGCCATATTGCCAAAAATAGCTCTTAAACTAATCCTTCTTGCTATAAAGGGCTTCATAAATCTGGAGAATTACCTAAAATAGGGGTTAAAATGTTTGATAAATTTTGCATAAATGCAATTAAATACAATCAGAAATGTATGTATAAGTGCAAACATCTATCTATAAGTAATCAAAAAGGTATAAGTAAGCATAAACATATACATATCTGTAAACAGAAATGCATCTGTATACAAGTGTGGGATGTGTAGAAATACTTGTGTGTGAAAATAGAAATGTATATGCATGACTAAAACTACATGAAAGTATACATATATAAAAGTGTAAATGTGCAGAAATATGCACATACATATACCTACACACACACACACACACACACACACACACACACACACAGATATATATATATATATATATATATATATGTATAGGTTTTATATCAGATCATTGAAATGACTCATTATTGAATGCCGTAATGTCAAACTGCAAAACCTGAACCCTAACAATATCAAAACCTCAAAACAGCGAATTTTTTCCCAGGGAAAACATTTGCTTTCCGAGAAACACACACACACCACAAGCACATTAAAAAGCAGCAATCCACACACATACATTTAAACATTACATCTAACCGTACACTACACTGCACATACACTACTATCTATCCACTTACCTTAACCCAGACCCTAACCCTAAGGTCCGTCACTATCACACACACTCACCTCACCCGCACCCTAACCCTAACTCACTTAACCTGCCCCTTAACCCAAATTCTCACTATCTCACACTCACCTCACGTGCGCTCTAACCCTAACTCACTTAACCCACCCCTAACCCCAAATTCTGTCATAATCGCACACTTACCTGACCCTCACCCTAACCCTAACTCACCCAACCCGTGCCCTAACCCGAACGTCTGCACAGTCACACACTTACCTTAACCCAACCCGTAACTTTCCACCGCATCGCTGAAAACAGCAAAGCCACAACAACTGCCAACCGAATTCTTTCCCTAGGAAAGAATTTGGTTTTGTGCAGCTTCGCTGTTTTCAATGTACGTGATATTGGAGTCGATATTAGATCATTCAAAATTCTGCCATTTCGATGATCTAATATAGACCCATATATATATTTATATATATATATGAGATCGGTACTGATCCCCGAAATAACTTTTCACCGAAGCGCAAACCTCCGGGCATACTTCCGTGAAAGTGCTTTTTACCGAAAAAGCACTTTTGGGGAAGTATGCCTGCAGCTAGAGGGAGTCGTGGGGGAATGACTTTTGCGGAGATCGTACTGCAGTGCGGATAAGGGAATATTCCCTTTTCCTCACTGTAGTGCAATCTCGGAGTGAGAATATTAAAGTAGGGGGGTGTGCAGGGGGGCTTGCCCCCCTGCATAAAAGTAGATTTATTGTTTTTTTTTCACACTTTAACGAAAGCATTTTTTCGGTGAAAGAGCTTTCGTTAAAGTGTGTTCGGTGATTGTGGGTTCGGACTATTGAACTTTTGTTCAATAGTCCTACATATATATGTATATATATATATATATATATATATATATATATATATATATATATATATATAGTGTGTGTGTGTATGTGTGCGTGTGTGCGTGTGTGCGTGTGTGCGTGTGTGTGTGTATATATATATATATATATATATATATATATATATATATATATATAGATATAGATATGTACATAATATATATATATATATATATATGTATATATATATATATATATATATATATATATGTTCAAAAACAGATATGAATACATTTGCATTGCCACATAATTTCATATTCTGAAGTTATTACCTTATTAATTGTTTGCATTACAGGCAGACATGGTTTTAAAAAAGCTTTACTTTGTGTTGGCCATAAAATATTCACTAATATGATAATTATATAAGATTGTCATTTTTTTAATTGTAATTGAACATATAAGATGGTTGACCTTAGTTAGCCACCACATCCAAGGCAGAGTGGGGGCATGGCTGGGTGCTAAACAAGCAACTTAATGACCAGGATAGAGGTTAGTGAGAAATGCACTGCTTAATTTCTTACTTTCAGAATGGAAAAGTATGTTGCTTACAGTATCTTTACATGGCCTGACTTAAAAATGCAGGTAAGGTATCCAAGGGTAATTCAAAACAATAATTCCAATGAAAATATATGTTGAGGTTGAAGAAAGTTCCTATCCCTCAAAGATACAAACTGTAAACAGACAACAAAATGTAACTATCTGAAGGAAGTCATAATATCCTTATACTTCGGCTTGCAGTAAATGAGATGTATTTACCAATACAGATTGACAAGAGTACTAATACATCATGAAACCTGTGTGCTGCTGATTAATAAATGCATCCATGTAAGTTAGACAGATTCAATACTACAAGTATATACTGACATTTTCTGCTCTGGTGATTAAAGCATGTAAACATATAAACACACAGATTCAGTAAAAGTACAAGCATAAATTATGTGCATTGCTGATTAAAAAATATAAGAATGTAAAAAAACGATTTTAACAGGCATCTGTGTCAGGTAAGCAACCATGCCCCATTTTATGTTTTCATTATGCAGCTGAAGAGAAAATTGTCTACAATTCCTTCCAAGAGCAAAGACACTTAAAACAACTTTCTAAAGGTGCTCATGAATATGCAGACATGGTTCTGAAATAAAGAAGTACCATTCCCCAAAACATGATAAATAAGAACTGAGTTTTTTAAATTTATTTTCTAACTACAATTCCAACAGTAATTCATACTCAGATGTAACAGAAGAAGAAATGTGGTTCCAGTACACAACTGCAGTGCAATACATATCAGCAATTTATTTCTAATGTGTTACCATTTTGTATGTTGCACAAGCTTATCTTCTTATTATCAGGAGACAGCAAATTAAAAAAATCATCTGCATTTCATATTCTTCTACTGATTCTTCACAGGTTTCTAGTACCATTTCCCAGAATATTTTTTTTTCTGCATAAAGATTTAATAAAAATATGAAATCACTCTTAATAAGGTATGCACTGATGCATTAAATTATGTCGATTTATTGTCTCTATTTTTATTTGTCTCTCTACTCTCCCTCAGTCTTTATTTTCTTATTTTAATTATGCATTACTTTGTCTTTCTTTTCACCTTTCTGTCTCATAGATATTCATTTTTCAACAGGTCTAGAAGTCCTAGTAGCAGCCTAACTACATTCTTTCCAGGTTAAGGAAAATTTGTCCTCTGCCCACCCAGGAACATTTTCATAGGGTCAGGGCAGTAACTGGTCCTGTAGGCACTCTGGATTGATGCAGCTTGGCAAGCCATGCAGACTGTAAGCTTCTGGAATTGGTTGAGGATGTGGTGGAGAAGGTAGTAGAAAGACAGCTTTGGCCATTCCAGTATGTTCTTCACCAGGAGCAAAACTTTTTGTCCTAGTTGTCTGTGATGATTGACCCACTACAGGTCTCCACCCACTAAACATTGGGGTTCTCAACTGCACTACTATCAAGCAGTGGAAACATTTCAGGTCTTGTGAACTGGGGCATTCCTGAGAGAAACTCCACTTCAGGTGTGCGTAGTTAACCAAGTAGCTAGAATTGCAAAGTACAGAGGCTGTCTGTGGAAGAAAATGACTGTAACTTCAGCTTTAATCAATTTAAACAGATATTAATATAGCTTTGGAAGTTAAGTCTGCATTTGTGCAAACTAAGCTGAAATACTTTATTGCAGCAATTTTTTTTAAAATCATAATCAGACATCTGAGGTTTGCTTGGTCAATAAATTGACTTTAATTGATGCACACAAAGACTGTCTATATATACAAGAGATTTACTTCTATGGTTACTAAATCACAGTTAAATAGTCACTAATCTATTTTGGAAAGAACAGTGCTACACAATGTAATTTATTTCCTGAAATCAATGTAAATTGATCATCACTATGGCATGTGTGTGCATGAGTGTGTGTGTGTGTGTGTGTGTGTGTGTGTGTGTGTGTGTGTGTGTGTGTGTCTGCATGAGTATGTGTGTGTGTGTGTGTGTGTGTGTGTGTGTGTGTGTGTGTGTGTGTGTGAGTGTGTGTGTATGTGTTTGCATCTGTGAATATAACCCTCATTAATATTATCTGAATACATAAACACATATTGGGATGGAAATATATAAATCTGGTTAGTGATAAACAAAAAGTATAGTTAACAAATAATTGCTTTTTAAAAATAAAATATAAAATGCATCACAAAACACCTAGTTCTGCAAAACTACTGTCTGCCTAGTGGATCCCAGAACTCCAGCTGTATTAAGTAAGCTTGATTTAAGCTTAGAAAGGAGGTCCCATCCATAACTTCTGTCATGGGTATGACCTAAATTAAAAATGGTTCTACCTAAATGACTAAAGTTCTCATATACTCTTAAGTATCTTAACAGAAGATGAAGTAAGAACATGAGATTGCTGTAAACAGAACACATTAACTAATGGAAAACCTGCAAAAGTTATCTTTGTTGAACTACTTGACTGAAATAAGAAACTAAAAACTGCTGAAAATGAGGAGCATACTTCTGTCAAAATCAAGAAGCAATGTTTGCTATCGTAGTCTGGTATTCAGTTACTATCTGTAAGGTATTCCAACAACTCAACACTAAGGGTTGTTATTTAAGTTCTGATCTCTGTAATACAAATAATACCTGTAAAAATGCATGTAGTATAATTTTCCCAATTCTCAGGCTAATAATATATAGTATCACAATGTGGTACAATGTAGTATATTTCCTGAAATCAGTGTAAATGTATCATTGTTATGGTGTGTGTGTGTGTGTGTGTGTGTGTGTGTGTGTGTGTGTGTGTGTGTGTGTGTGTGAAAATAATCCTCATTAATTTTATCTGAAGACACAAAGACTATTTATAGTTTAATATTATAGACAGTAGTATGCCAACCTTACATGAAATTACTTATAACGACCACTCAAGCAGTATAAAAATTGTAGAATGCTTACTATGCATCCTGTTTTTATACCATCCTCGAATATCTATGAGTAATATGAATTTACACTGAAAGAGGACAATGAACTCCCAGTAGCTAGCAGACCAGATGAATACATAGTTAATTTGGCAATAACGTAAGCTGACATTCTCAGCTTCTGTACAAAGCCACACTCTACTATTTTGACCTAAGATGGTTCAGCCATATGATAGATTGAAAATTCATATTTCAAACCCTAGTCTTAAAGTTACTGCTTCACTCAACACAGTCAATGAATTACTGTTTTGGGGAATTGCTTATTCAGAAATGTAGAGAACTTGGATAGTTATATAAAACCTACCATAGATTAAAAACCAGTTAGAAATAAACTAAAAGCATACATCCAAAACAAAGTACTTGTGATTGGTGCTTCAAAATTTAAACAAATAAGACACATGTCTCACAGGAATATGTAGAAAGATCTATAAGGACAAAGGGGCTGTAATGTATCTACCAAAAGCAAAAAATTAAGGACATAGCTAGCAGACTAATTAGAATCCAAGACAAATACACTTAAAATAGTTCATATGGGAGTCTACAAATTGAGAAGGTCAGTATTCTATGGTACAGAAACCTGGGCAGTGAAAGCAGAACAGTTGATTAAGTCAGAAATGATGAAGATTAAGTGTTTGAGACTGGTGGTAGGATGCATCCTGTGGGACAGATGAAAGAATGGTGACATTACAAGAGAAACCAAAGTAGTTTCAACTGCAGAGAAGGTTAAACAGAACAGATTGCGGTGGTACAGGCACATGTGCAGGAAAACAAAAGATGATTTGATAAAGAAGATTTGGGAGAGACTGCTAGAAGGAAATAGGAAATGAAGACATCCAGCAAAGAGAAGGATGGATTGCATGAAAGATTGAGTCAGTCAAGCATGACTCTTGAAGAAGATAAGCGAGTGGTACTGAATTAAGAGAGGTGGCAATGACTGACATGTCACCTTGACTCCATATAGAAAGTAGCAAAAAGGGGACTGATGATGATACTGATGAATATTCACTGACAAAGAGAAAGGCATAACAGGGCTGTGACATTTTCACCAACAAAAAAAATACAGTATACTTATTAAGTCTTTTGTTTCTCCTGAACAGCAACTGAATTTAGAACTAAAATCATTACCTACATGTTGCGGCAATGGACAAAGTGCGACAAGCAGGCAACCTGTAGCAGATGGTTTAGGCTTATTACCCACATAAATATAAGAGGTAAAGACAATATCTGAATCATCATGTTGTTGTTAAGACTTATACAAATTGTATGTGAAATAAATGTGAGAAAATATGAACCTTCGAAGACTGAAGTAAAGATAACCCTGCTAAATGCATCAGGTTTAGCCAAAAAAAGTGAGTAGTCTCAAAGCCTGTCCTTGCACTGCGAATACTGATGACTGTGCAGAAACTGAAATACGGTTTAAAGATATTAATATAATGGAGTTCACCTCCTTCCTTCCTTTCACCATTATAAATTTAAGAGTAAAATTGGAGATTTTTCAGTATTTATATGACTGTTTATCTGATTACAGCCAAGTGCTTCTCCATGCATTTCTGCAGTTATGTCTTACTGATGCTTCTAAGTGTCAAATATTGCTTGTTCTTATTTGCATTAATAATTTCAAAACCACGGTACATGCAAGGTTTCAGAACATTTCAGCTTAATGCATACATGATGGCAAACACGACTATACTGATATTTGACCTCTGTCTAATGCAGCAAAAGCATATTGAATATTATTTCAGAAAGGCTGTGAAAAATCACTTTAGCAAAAATAAACTATGCACCGGCAATCATCAGCCCCCTGACTGACCCATCTCTCCAGACCAGCCAGTCACTTCCGTTCTCCTACAAGTATCCAACCCATCCTCCATCCTAACTCTCTCACCCTTCTTCACTGCTAAATCTTTCCCAACTTTCAGCCCCAACACTTTGTACTGGTGCCAGTTTCCTCAGCAGTAGAATGTCTAAAACTCACTTCTGCACTTTAACCTCTACTCACTGTTTATATTTAATTTCTGTATTATTTTTTTCTCTCTATACTGTATTTTCCTTATTAACTACTACAATATATGTAGTTAGCTAACACTGTATATACCCTCTAAGCAGTATTATGTATTGTGCAACTTATTTAGATATTTTATGTTTCATACTTTTGTGCTTGTTTATGTCTGAACTGTGGAGCTTTTCTCCCCGGGTCTCCACTGAAAAGGGCCTCATCTGAGATGGATCAACCCGGTCAGCAAATGTCAAATAAATAAATAAATAAATAATAAATAAATAACATTTGTATATTATTTATTTGTATTGTAATGCTTTCATATTTCTCTAAATAACTCAACATTCAGGTAACACAGAAGAACTTCAAAGCTTCATATTATAGCTCACAGCTGTATGAAGAAACTTTTGCTGGCAGTATGTGCCCTGCATGAATGGTTACTGAGATATCATAAGCTGATTTTACAACATTACAAAATTAATATTAATTCCCTTTATTTTGGCTTATAAAATCCCTTTAAAACATCAAACTGAATGAATGCCATTAATGTAATGATTAATTTATAGTTTGCCATTTACAGTTTTCTAGTAACACTTATGGTTCCAGAGATGTGAATATTTGTTTGAACTGTAAGGTGATAACTTCATTTTTTAAAGGCTCAAGCCACACCCACTGGGAGTTAAAAGTACACACTCAAAAGTGCTGTACTGGAGGGAATGAGTTAAAAGAAAGAAAATTGTACAGAAAAACACAATTGGAACTCTTAACTGTGAGGAAACAAACTCACAATTCAAAACATTGCATGTCATAAATTCCCTTCCATGACTTATTTTCAACATATAAGCTATTGTAAAAGTCTGCCACAGCCAAAATAGAAAGTACTAATTGGGGCCTTCAATACCTCACATGTAGTTTGGGAAAGCATCCGTATTAACAACTATCCCTTCCAAATATTATTCAGTTTCATTACTCAAAATAATTTAGAACAGCCTGCTAATTTCCCAGCCAAGGATAACAACATACTTGAAATTATTATAATAAATGTTGCATCTGATTGTGCTGCCCTCACACTTCTTACCTTGCACTGAAATGCTGTCCATATTATTCATATATTTAGTTTAAAAGTCAGCATCAAGAAACTGCAGAATATCTTCTCATTTCCTGAGCATAATAAAGGAACCACCTACAGACAAGTAAGCATGATCATCACTAACACAAGATAAAATAAGTGACCCGAAAGCTTACAATTATTTAATGACATGATTCTACACCACACCCAAAATATATAGCAGTTAGACATAAGTATATTAGCAGTCTAAACAATAAACAATTACTGTGGAATTACAAGGTCAATATATAATGCAAAACAACAAAACATATTAGACAACTTTCAAAAACAATCCTAACTCAGTAAAGACATTCCACATAAGCAATGAATGAGTTTACTAAAGTGACAAATTAAAATGAGGAGATCATACCATGACATTAGATCTGCAACTAAAGCAGAGGGGATCAACAAGGTGTTTTTCAATCATGTAAAAAAATTAAAGGAGGTCAATAGAACAGACTTACCTGCTTCTCATTTAATATATACTCTGGCTGATAAATGTTGTGATAACTTAAAAATGTATATATAAAGCTATACACGATCCACT